>NW_009630767.1:0-42843 GCF_000690535.1 Cariama cristata | reverse complement strand
GGAAAGAGATCGGAACGAAAAACTGCAAGGTGATGTGGTGAGTTGTTATGGCACACTGGCGTGTAAGCATCAATATGCTTTGTAGGGGCACTTGCCTGTGCGCAGCGCTCCCGAGTGCGATGCCATGCACAGAGATGGCGTTTGCGATTGCCCCCAGGGCAGCTTGGCATCCAGCTACCCGCTATATACGCACAACAGCTTAGCAGAGCCCACAAAATGCAATTCGCGGATGCATAAAAATACATGCCGAGAATATAATTCCTCAGGAGCAAGTGTACTGATCATTTGACTCAAATTGTTTCTTAATTGAAACACAAAACAGCTCCTCTTTAAACTTCAGACTACTTATATTCCCTACCAGACATGATTTCATAAACTGCATCTTAGAAAAATGGTGTCTACTTTTTTTTCCCACGAATAGATGCCATTTGGATTAACAAATAAGGATTGTCCTCACAGCAGCAATATCTGATGAGGCTATCAAATTCTCCTAGATTAAAGAGAACTTGACAGTGACATAAATCAGATGTTATTGCTGCACATATAGATGTTCATTTGTAGCCCAAGTGGTAGTTCACTTTTGCACAGCTGAGGAATTCCTTTCTTTCAAGACTTGGTAATAATTCAGTGTATGTGACCAGGTTTGCATACATAAATGACTTCAGTAGCACCCAAAAACGTTTGTTGCTCATCTGGGGCTTTCCATCATCAGAGCTTTGTCCTTCTTGCCCTGTGGCATGGGACAGGGTAATTTCAAGTTGAAACTTCCTTTGGTAGACTCGTAGATAAGTGTGTTTAACCTATGATTTTGTGAAATTAAACATAGGTCTGAGATGTTACATTCCGGTCTGAATTAAACCTGTAACAGATCTGAGGGTGTTTGGACATCGAGGTTTTTCACATTCATTTTGTTGCAGAGTAGGGCTGAGTCTTAAAATTCCAATTTTGATCCTTATTGTTTGGGGGGAGTTTGGCACTAGGCTTTTTTTGTAACCTTGCCTTTAGTCTTAAACAGAGTGACTGCGCTAGTGGCCATATGACGTAGCTAAGGATAAGCACTCTGTATGTGGGTGATACCTGGGCTTAGCAGTCGTCGTCGTTCACAGCCTTACCGGGCACGGCAACAGCTCCTGTGTGCCAAAAGCTTTTGCCTAGGGAAGATCCTCTGTGCCTTTCTTGGTCAACCTCCTCTTACCGCTGAGGTTCCCAATTTGCTTCTTCAGACAGTCTTTTGGACAGGCCTATATATAGCCTCCGTAGAAAGATGCTATAGTTATCCCCATCCCTTTATAATCTCCCTTTGGCAGTATTTGCTTTGAAAGGTACAATCTGGCCTTGCTTTGTTCACATATGCAGGTTATTTCTAGTTTAAAAAATCTGCAGTGAGTAAAAGCAGTCACAGGGTAAGATTCATCTGCCCACAACCGAGTTTCTGCTACAGTCAGTGGAGATGAAATCAGGACAGTCAATAGATTCTGGAGTGTAATTCCTGCGATCCTAAAGCAGCAGTTAAATAGGTCAGATAAACCATGCCAGAGAGGCTTATTTCTTTCTACTGATTTTTTTTTAGCGGGAGAGTCGGTGGCTGTGGTACAGTCATCAGCCCCGTAGACACCGGGGTTTGGTGATGTGCGTCACTGGAGAGGGTTTCTGCAGCGGGATGCTCTGGCTTAGGAGCCTGCAGCTCTGCCCATCCAAGGGCTGGGCTCTTCTGCAAGCCATGACGTTAGAGTGCGTCGGTGTGAACGTGGAGTCCCCGAACGTTTGAGAATGCCGTACTTGTGCTAGAAGTGACGTGATAAGTTAAAGCATTTGAATTTTACATAATGTATAGGAAGGGGGTGGAGGTGCTGCAGGAGGTTTTTTTGTCAAATGGGTCTTTTGCTGGAAACCCAGAGCAAGTTAGCGCTGTTTTCAGCAGGGGTTGGATTAAAAGCCTCTTCCAGTCTAGTTTATTCTGTGATATTTTTTTTTTCTGCCAAAAAGTCTTTTTGCTGCATGGTTATTTAGTGCCAGATTTGGAATCAGTCTGTGTTTCAACAGCTATCCAGATCAGAAAACAACTCGCCGTTTCGGGTGCGGACCCTATCGTGTTTTCTGACCTACTGCTGAGGCCAGATGAGGTCTGATCAGCTCTTTCTCCATGACATGAGGCTGGATCTTCGTAGATACCTAGAGTATTGCTTTGCAGTACTAAATTAAATCCCGCCCCTCCCTCCTCTACAAAGAGTAAATACATAAATTAGAGTGGAAGATGTTTTTCTGTTCTGCTAGGAACATTTTATAGGACTTGGCATAAGTATCCTGGGAGTCTGAGCTAAAGATGGTGAACATATGGGAAAGCCCAGGAGGAAGCATATGGTTTTAGCTTTCAAACCTTGCTCTTGGATTGTTACACTGATGTAATGAAAGGACATTAAATGAGCTGAGGTTATTAAACCCTAAAGGTTACTGAGTCCTGTTGGGGATCACATTAAAAATGTAATTAAACCAAGTCCAGATATGTTAACTTCTAGCTGGGGATTTATGCAACATAAGCGGATTCTTTTTCCAGTTCTGATCTTTATTGAAAAAGGCCTTGTTAACTTGCTTATCTCTTGTTAGTAGCAACTGAACAGACATTGTTTAGGTCCACTTGGCTCCAGTAAAACAGTAAGTACCAATATCAAAGTCATGGTCCAAATCGGATCAAGTATCTGGGCAGATAGATGCTTGCGCGCTGTTATTAAAATCTCAGTCCCCCAAAACGACATGAAGTCTGCAAACAGATATCCTCTAAGGCTCTGGCTGGGTATCGTTCCAGGCGGTCCATTGCTGGTGTAATGCTCTCCGTTATGGTGTGAGAGGGAACAATAGCCTAAACTGTTAATTCTGCTTATTAGGAATATGGGATTACCCTTGCTAACATCTGATCGTTTCCATCTAAAATGTTCCAATTGGATTGTAACGTGAGCTAAATGATTTTTAACTCTTTAATGCTAAGAATGCTAAATATCCTACCAAAAAAAAAAAAAAAAGAAAAGTTATAGGTGGTTGTCTTGAAATTCGAAAGCTTTGTGGATGTGACTTAGCTTCTGGTGTCAGACTTGGTTGCTGGGGTGGTCTCTCTTCCACTTTCATCTGACTAGCTTAGCTGCTCTTCTCTGAGAGCTTGGCTCTACAATGACTTTTCCTCAGGCGTGGTTTAAGGGGTTCAACTCCCTGATGCTGTAGTTTGCAGGTCCCTGCTGGAAAGTTAACTATTGAAATGACTTGGGTTAAACGATGCATCCCCCTGCAACCTATTTCTTGGACTATTTGAGTGACCTGTTGGACATCACGGCTCCACACAAACCAGCACGTTTCTGTGCAAAGCATGATTTGAGTCCTGTGACCACTCTGGAGCGAGGGATTCTTCCCTCTGGCGATAGCATCCCGAATTTGTGCAGAATGTGTGAAAATCAATGGAGAGAGCAAGGGAATAGCTGTCTGCCTTGATGACTTGTGCACACACTCGCTGGGTTCGACTGACCCAGGATGATCAGGCACTGTGGCAGGGAGCAGCTGGGGACTGCGAAAGACATGGGTTAAAGTCCCCAAGGTCAGGAGAGACTCCAACCGAGGACTCCCACACCTTGGGTGGTTGCCTTGACTATTGCAGAAAATGGAAGGGTACTACAAAAACATTCAAGTTTTGAATTTAGAAATAATTCTGGGATAACTAAAACTGCCTTTTTAGGAAACTTTACTACTGGCTCTTAAACTTTGCCTGCTACGTGTGTGAGAACAGGACAAGGAGGAATCGTAGGACAAGGAGGAGGATGAGGAATGTTTTTAGGGAAAGGAGAGAGATTCCTTCTTTCTTAATATCCAGCCACTGGATAAACAAGGTTGCTGTGCTTGAGACAACCAGGGTAGAGGAAACCTTGTGAGAGATCTGCTTTCCTGCTAGAAAGTATTCCCGTTTGAGGGTACTAGTGATGCTTTACAGACTGTAGGCAGCCTGGGGTAAAAGTTAATTCAAGGACTGAATTCAGGGGGAACGGTTTGTATGCAGAGGGAAGAGGATGTGAACCTCTCTTTTGTTACTCTGTGACAGGGACGCATCTCGGGCTGCGTAGGGGTGGGCTCCTTAGGTGAAAGACACTCAAATTAGTGAAAAGGCCAGTTTAGGATACTTTCACCCCTCTATCAGTGATTGAGGAAAGAAAACTAGACAAGTGGGAAGTGTCTGGTAATATGTGATAGCAGCCTCGATATGCAGAACAGCCCAGAGAAACTGGCTCAGCAGCAGATCCGTATGTGGGAGTCAGCCAATGCTCCCACATTAATTAATGAGGTGAGGAAAGAAATGGAAATGCTTGTTCTCCAAGTTCATTCTCTACAGAAGATTTATGTGAAAAAGCTTCTAAGTAGGTTTAATGGAGACCTACACACTCCTGAAAAGAATTTGTACATATGGTTTGGGCTATTTGAGCAGAGGTCCTAAAAATAGAGTAGGGCAAGCGATAACAGGTTTCTCTGGTTATTTCAGATTTTATTTATTTCTTAGTGAGTGAAAATCCCAGAGTTGAGGGCAATATTTGAGCCAGTTATTCTCCTGCCCTCGGAGGGGCTGCTCGCTGCAGGAGTGTCTCCTGAGGAAGAACTGATGAAGAAATGGGGGTTAAGGGACTTCACTCCCCCTGCCCTGCGGAAAAGCAGCTCTAGTAATTTTGTCTTGAAAAGACACGTGCTAGCACAGGTCGATGTACAAATTTGTTCCATATCCAAAATGCTTTGTTAATGCTGGCAACATGCTAATGACTTAAAAAAAAGGGGGAGGGGGGGAGTGGGAGGTGGGTGGTGATGGGAGACTAAGCAGGAGCAGCAGCATGTAAAATATATCCAGCTGAAAGGGATACAGGAGTAAAGTGGCTGTGCTGTGGGCAAGGTGAACTATTTTGGGTGGGGGGGAACAGGTCATGACTGCAAGCTAGAGAAGGTTGGGTTTGAAAGGCACTCGGGTGGATCTCCTCTGCAGCGAGGAGGGGCTGGGTTTTGAACGGCGGCTTGTTGCTTATGAAAGGTGCAACAGATCCTCCCCAAAAGGCTGGCTGAGCGCAGAACTGCGTTTCCAGGGAGCACATGAATAAATCAATCCATTGGCTCATGAGCTAAAATGAATGGAAAGGGGGGTCACTGTGGAAAGTCAGTGCCCCACGGCACCTGATGGCTTTGCCTCAAGCGACCCCAGCAATTCCGTGCACTCTCTGCAGCCTCCCATCTGCGTGGTGGGTGATGCTGGCAACGGAGGTGTGATGCCAGCAAGGGCTCCAAACTCATTTGTTTCTTTATTACTGCAAGCTTGATGTCGTAGAATGCTCCTATTTGCCCTTACCCCCACAAACACACAGTTTGAGTTGTTAAGGCGGGGGGATGAGGATTTCCCAACGCAGCCTGCAGGGCTGGGGTAGAGTTGGTTTGGGTACTGCCGGTGCTGGTGCTCTCCGTCCGGTGTGCGGTTGTTGGTGGCGTTCGGCTGACTGCGTGGTGCTGCCCGGGGATGCCTGGCCCTTGCACGGAAAGGTGTCATCTCCTCCTTGTCTGGAGAGGAGGGAGAGCACAGGCTGCTCTCATTTGTGGTGAGGAAGAGAAATTGTACAAGAAAGCCTTATTTTGTAAAAGGAGCGAACCAGCGGCTAATGTTGGTGCTGAATGCCAATAACTGAGGTTAGGAGACTGTAAAATCCGGAACAAAGCCCTCAAAGTGTAGTAAGTCCAGAAGCAGTCCAAATGCAAAACAGACCTACGTAGTCAAAGGCCTGGAAATACACGGCTGGGAAATTTCTGAAGCTTTAGCTTCAGCTAGTAGTGTAAAGAATAAAATACAGGAAAATGAAACGTTCCTCGTCTCGCCTAAAATCCTCCCCAACAAACAACTCCTTCAGGTCTCAGGTGTGTTTTGAAAATTAGTGGGATCATAAATATTCTTATACTGCACTGAATGGTATCATTATACCTTTCAAAGAGGAAAGAATTGTATTGTGTGACTTAATAATGCATTTCCACGCATCACATTTTACTTGAATTTATTTTCAATTTAAACTTCAATTGGAATTTCTTTAGCTTTATGGTTCTTGTTTGAGGGATTATTACAATATTCCTGTAATGTTTTTGCCTTCACTGTGCTGCTGTAATTCCAGACTAATACAGGTTTGATCTAAAATAGAGAATGGAAGAGAGCTAGTGCTGGAGTTTGAATGCACTTGAAATTGCGTGCGTATTTAAAGAAGCCTCCCCTTTGGTAAAATTGTTTGAATAATAGAGGGAAGGTACGCCTAAGTTTTCTGACAACTGGCAACAAAAATGCTGGCTAAACTGGAAATATTGTTCAATTGGTCCTGTAGCATCCCACTCTTGCACAGTGCTGAGCTTAACCGAGAGCTCCAGGGACTGGAACTGATTTTATGGAGTAAACGGGTTCCCGTTTGAGAGCTTATGTTCTCAGCTTTGCAGAACTAAACTTAGTGCCCTGCTGTCGATGTTGTTTTAAAAGCTATCACTTCAGCATTTTTAAATCTTTGACAGACCAATTATAATTAACATGATGGGCCTAAATAGCACAAGAATTCTCTGCTTTTCTCTTGAAGTATCTGGTATGTCAACATAAAGAAAAAAATATAGTCTCACTTCATAAATTTTTAGGATACTTTAGTCTTCCACCTTGTAATAATTATATCTCCTGAGATATTTGTGCCCTTAGTTTTTCTGCTAGTTGTTTCTTTTAGGGTTGGTACCTGTGGGACCAGCAGGCCTTAGTGGCTGCAAATACTGCACTGAAATTTGAGTTAGTCACCTTTTTCTCTCCCCTTCCTTCCTCTAAACTAGCATAGATTAGGTGGTTCAGGGTGTATGGCACATAAATACCACTTGGCTGAGAATTTCCAAGTGCGGTGAAGATCCCTGTGAGGAACGTCCATCCTCTTCAACCACCTATACTTTGCAGTGATCTGGAAGGCATGAAAAAGATGATGCTGATCAAGAAATAAACCCGTAAACCCATAAAGCGTTTGAAATGGGCAGCTTTCCTGCTGTCTGCATATGTTCAGAGTCTGTGGTGTTTGGTGATACCTCTCCCACCCTCACCAAAGGTTTTGTTTGCTTTGAAGTTTGGTGATACCTCTCCCACCCTCACCAAAGGTTTTGTTGTGTTGCTGTTTGCTTTGAAACTCTAGCAGAGCACTGCCCTGGTACCAGAATTAACCTGAGGGTCAACAGATTGCTCTCATTTGACAGCAAGCTCCATGGTCACCAAAGGGTCACTGGTGCCATGCCCCAGATACATCCTGGTATGGTCTTCCTCAGAAGACAAGATGATGCCTCTCCCACCCTCACCAAAGGTTTTGTTGTGTTGCTGTTTGCTTTGAAACTCTAGCAGAGCACTGCCCTGGTACCAGAATTAACCTGAGGGTCAACAGATTGCTCTCATTTGACAGCAAGCTCCATGGTCACCAAAGGGTCACTGGTGCCATGCCCCAGATACATCCTGGTATGGTCTTCCTCAGAAGACAAGATGATGGTTTTGACAAAGGCCGTGTAGTGGGAATTACCAAAGTGACATAAATGGGAATGTGTTCACTGAAGAAAGGCGAATTTTCCTTCTGGGACTGCGGGAAGGAATAGAAATGAAATGAATCTTTCCTGTAAAGGCTACTCGGACAGAAACTCTTTGCAAGCTTGGCTGAATGATGAAGCTAGCATGAAGAAAGGTAGAGAATGAATGGTATAGAGAATGGTATAGGCAGACCCTGAATTTTTTTCATAAAGGGGGTTTCCTGTGTGATGTTAATGCTGTTGGTAAGACTCCCAATTTTCCCTTGCCTTTCCAGAGATTTGCTGGATAGTTATTACAAATTTTGGCCAGACTGGGAAATGTAAGAGTTTAGTCTGAGCTCTATTCTAGCTGAAATTTTTTATACAGCATCTAGATGGTGGGTTATTGTGGTCGTTCCCCTTTTTTTTTCCCCCCTCTCTTTACTATCTATTTCCCTATCAGTATATCAATCAGTCTGTGATAATTTTTGATCCAGGATTATCTTTGAGAGAGTGTTTCTAAAAGCAATCAGACCTTTGGAACCAGCACAAGTGGAAAAGAGTTTTCCTGTTATCCTCTGGATAAAGGAACATGACAGGACCTCAGGACCTACAGAAAGGCAACATATAAATCATGAGCAGAACATGAATTTGCTGAAGAGGATCATTATGGGCTCAGTAGGTTAGAACAACTTGATGTTTCCTTAGAGTGGAGACCCTGGGAAGGCATTGAAAATGGGGAGAACTTGATATGCTTGGTGTAAAAAAGAGGATGACTTAGTGGAAGCCATGCATGGTACTTGGATATTTACAGCTTTGCTAGAGGAGGGGAAAAAAATCCAGTGGCTGTTTCTAAATCAGTTCTAGCAGAGACCCATGCAGTCCATCCTCTTCTTTTACACACACATGGGATCTCTCGCTGTAAAGACTGCTAAGTTTGCATGCTTTAATTTAAAATCCTGCTTAAATAGAGTTTAACTGAGACCTTAACTCTCTTGACATTAGGCATAATTATTAGGCAAAGCAAGTACTGTCTTTTATTAAACTAACTGGTAGAGCTGGAAAAAGCAGGCAAGCTCCTGGGCATACAAGGATTTGTCTGCTTTTTCTACCTCTCCTAGTCAGTCTAAGGGAAAAAACAAAACAAAAAAAGGTCTATTCTCTCTCCATTCAAACTTGGTCTTGCTTATGTCCTCAGATGACCGCAGCTCCATCAGCACTGAAGTGTACGTTGTTATTAACTATAACTCGTACTGTAGTTGTGCTATACAAACATACCGTAAGAGATGGGTCCTGCTGGGAGAGGCTGCAGTCTAATTGGAAACCAGACTCCACCGCGAAGCGTAACGGGCATAAGAGGAGGGAGCACCAGGGAGAGACTACCGAAAAAGTGTGTGTGCATAGGGCAGCTCTCCATACAGCTCTCTTCAAGGAGCAGGGATGTGCTGGAGTAAACTTCAGAAGTTTCCAGTAGCCTCTTCTCCTTGCTGGCAGTTATTTAAGGGTTTGATGGTAAAAGAGGCAGTTTTTGAAGGATGAGTTAGGGGGTATGGCTGGAACTGATCTGACTTAAGAGGTTACATGTTAACATCCAGTAGATGTGGGCTTCCAGTGCTAAGCTGGCCTCTCTGCCCTGTGACAGACCTCTGGAAAATGAAAAGTTTGGGAAAGCATGAGGAGGTCAGACCTAGGGCCTGGGTTAGGCTCTCGAAGGCAGAGAACAGTTAAAAAAAGAAAAAAAAAAAAATTTGGTCTGAATTGGGGTTTTGAACAACCGGAAGATCTGAGAGGCTCAGGTTTGATATTAAAGTAAAACTTTAGTTGGTGAGATGCTTGAGCCTCTCTCTCCTGTTCAGATGGTAAAATAGGGCTGAAATCTGCTGGAATTTTCCACTCTAGCAGAATTTTAACTGGTGCAACTCACGTATAAATGGTATCTGCCCCATGCTCTGCATCCCTGACGCATCCTGGGTGCAAACAGCAGCTTGGCTACTGTGTCCCTGGGCAGTCGGAAAGCCATACCAAGCAGACCTTGCTGTAAAAATTAGTCTGGTTTGCAAGAATAAATCATTCACCTGCTTTGTTCTGAGACCACATTTTTCTAGACTAAAATGGAAGTATGGCTAATGAATTTCAATGAATGTACATCAGATCTACTAGAACAGGGGTCTAATATGTACTATTTAATATGAGACTTGGGAAATGGGGATAAATTCTCTTAAAAGCCAAAGTTATATCCTCTCTCCTGCCCCATAGTAGCCAACATCCCCTCCTAACTAAGCTGGGTAGGGCCTTCTGCAAGGGTGGGATGTGTAGTGCTTGGCCCCAGAACTAGGTCTGGGTCTGAGCAGGCAGTGATTTATATCAGAGTTCTAACTATGTAACCCATCTCTGTGAAATATTTATATTCCCAAGAAGAATTTTATCATGGGAGGATTTCCCAGCAGGCTAGGCACATACCTATGCAGCCTTCATTTTTCATACTCTGATTTAACTGGGTCTATTCAGGAAATGAATAATTGCTACCCTGTCATGATTTTTGCTTTGTCTTAGAATTACAAGTTTCACTGTTCCTGCAAAGTTCTAACCTGAATCTGATCAAACAAGAACAAGGTTCTGCCTTGGACTGTGTAGGTGAAGTTCAATCTTGACTTGGATTGCTTTGCATCATTCCTGGAATACTCTACAATGTCTCCAACACCACAGCTGCTTAACTGCAAAGGCTAGTAGGTGGTGACTTCTTCCAAGTCAAGGAAAACTCCTCTAAACTCTCTCAAATTCAGACCCCATGGCCCCAGTAACGCGATGCAGACCATCCGTAAGGATGGAGTGGCGCTGGCAGGTCCTGCTGCAAGGGATGTTCAGTCGCTGCCCCTGGGCTATCGGCTTTCTGGAGCGGGTGTTTACAAGGGGAATGCTCCGCGGGCTCAATCACTTCCACGCTGTTGTACTCCCAAAGTTTTCCCTTGCAGTTAGAAGGCTGAGGAAAACATTTTCAGTGCCTTCCACCCGCTAATTGCTGCTGTCTCTTAGCCCTGTTTATCTCATGGTTTTGGAAGGCCCTGAGACTGAAAGGTATCTCAGTTCTATACTGCCTGTGAGTGATCTGGCCCATATTTGCTGATGGTTTAACTTTTTCCCAGTTGCTTTTTTATTAAAAAAAAAAGTGGAAAAATGTCAGTTTTGCAGTAATTGTGATTGTAACAATATTTGTAAAAATATTTCTAGTGGTATCCATAACAGCAACTGGGGATCTTTACCTTTTCAACCTTATGTTCCAAACTGTACACTTTCATCTAAGATGTGTATTGATTTTTTGCAGAAGGCTATTTTGATTGTATGTTAATTTTCTATCATTGTTGGGATTGTTTTTCTTTGGAAGCTTTTCTGCCAACCATGATCGTTCACATAGTCATGAAAAAGAAAAATAAAGGATGAAAACTGAGACATAGCCAAGATCCAAGAACTTTGTCTAATACTGGTGATTCATGTTGTGCTGCAGTACAGTTCTCACCAGCCACAGAAATGCTGCAGTTCAGTTTTGACTTCCCAAGCTTATCTGTATTACTCGAGGAGATCTAAAACACAAGGCTGAGCTAGGCAGAGAGCAGTCCGGATGAATCTACTACACACAGTTTTTTAAAATGCAAAGCCCATCCTACTTTGTAGCATAATAACTCATTTTTCATCTTTGAAATGTTTTCAGGCTGTTTGCTTTTTGTCCCAGAAAAAGAGATGTTATGGAAGCCATATCTGAGAAAGGGAGGTTGAGGGACTTGCTTCAGCCCATGGAGGGAGCTGGTATCAGAGCTGAAATCTGGTTTCTGTCATTCCTGTCAAAGGTTTTGCAAACCTGTGCCCTACATTTGATTCCCACTTGACTCGGTGTTACAGGTCCCCAAGAAAAGCCAGCTAAAGCCTATATCTAACTTTTTTTTAACAAAGCAAGGTCCGTATTTTGTTGCTCTGTCTCCACTGCAGCAACACTAAAGCAAGTTTCACCGCTGCAGTGGTGAGAATACAAGGTGTTTATCAGGCAGCGGCTTAGCATTTCTCATAATGATATCCCTGCACAAATGATAACTGGAACATGGAATTGTTGAATTATCTGATGGTGACAAAACTTTCAGAATCAAAGGTATGGGGATAATTAGGACTCTTGCTAATCATTCTGTGCATTTTCATTTTTTTCGTTCTCAATGAAATGAGATTCACATGGATTAATTACTACCTGCTATAAATAAACCCTGCGAATGGCAATCTGCATCGCAGAGGCAGAGGGTAGCTGTCGTTTAATATATCACAGCTTTCCACGCACCTGGTTGCCTGATGCTGTTGCCATGGGAACCGTACTTTATAAGAGAAGCTCTGCATAATTAGCATGGATCGAGGTCTATATCAATCAGAATAATTTGGAGGAGTACGAAGAGCCCAAAGGAGAAGGCAAAGCTACTTGTCTCTGTAGGGAAGGTATCAGACCTCCGCTGTGTGGTAAATAGCGAGGCAGTTACTGGAAGAATTCAGCAGAATTAGCAAATCTGAGGGAACCAAATTATACAGAAGACAGAAAACTTTGTCCCCTTGGTTTTCATTATGAAACGCTGTTAGAATGGGCTTTGAAAAATGAACGAAGACAAAACTTGGAGGCTTCGTCACCAACTAAGCAATTCCATGGGCTGCACCAGTGCCATCAGTCTGGGAGTCTGGCAGTGATGCATGGCACTGCTGGTAACGCACAGCTATACCTTTTGGACCTCCTTCTGCCTATATCAAGATAACAGAAATTAATTTTCTGAAATAGATGAGAGAAGGATAGCAGCTTATGTATTCCCAACTGCTGTTTCATAAGCCCGTGTGCTTAGAGTTCATTGCTTTTTGCCTAAACCTGCAAGACACATGACAAACCTACAGATGCAGTTATCCAGCCAGTGCATCATCCTAATCACAATGCGGCAGATTAGGGATAGAACAAGAGCTTTAATTTTCCTTCCTTGTCAGCTGGTGTCAGAAATATCACTTTAAAGAAAGGGGCTTAATGGTTTTGTGAAATGGCTGAGATTGAAAAGTTGTTTTTAAAAAAAGTTGGCAGAGCTCTGTGTGTGTCCATGCACAAGTAAATGACTAAGTGAGTGAATCTTCTGCTAATATTGTCTTTGCCGCGAGTCTCAGCTGGATGTGATACAATATTAGTGAAGTGACTGCAGTACGGGAGCTGTCTTAGACTGTAGCTGTATGCAAAGCAATAACTTTGAATTCTTTAGGGGTTCAGTTTGAATGCAAGCGTCAATGTAGCATTATATTTCTGTGTTGATAATAAACGTTAATAATATGAGCCATCAAAATAGCTCAAAAGGAAAAGGTGATGAAAACCTGAAAATCTGTTCTCTTTGGCATTAGTAATGACAAGAAACAGTTTCAAACACAATGGATAGTAGAGGTCATCCAACTCACGGACTTCTGGTAGAACAGTAATGTGATGGGGTGTAGTGTGTGTATTGTCTTGGCTTTTGAAGATGCAGTTACTGAAATCAGTGTAGGTTTGAAGAATTTGTAGACCTTATACAATAGACAAGTTATAGTTCTTGGATGACACTGGAATGGCCTGTGCTACTTCGTTTACCTTATAGAAGATGATCACAGTAATCTTCAGTTTTGGGTAGACGGGGGCGAGGGGGGCAGGGGCAGAATTACGAATTGCTTTAGTTCATTTCCATGGTACTTTAGTCCATGTACTGAAATCCTCACTTAACCCCAGGATTTTGTTCACGTAGAAGTTTGTTGCACTGCTGAGTGATGCACTAGATCATGGACTGGAGAAAAAAACTCCTTTGCTATATGTAAGCAACAAATCTAGACAAGAAGGTGAGGTGGTTCTTCACCCCTGCTGATCCTTGGTGTGGGATGGAGAGGCTTCTCCCTGTGCTGTATCTGCTGTCGGACGGAGGGAGCACGCTTCATGGGCACAAGCACAGATGTGGATGTGGCTGTGGCAGAATGTGAAAAAGATATCTCTGGGCTGCTTCTGTGGAAGGACAGGGCAGAGATTCGAGTCCTGGGTCTCTTGGCCAGGGGACTGTCCTCACTGCCAGGTTTCAGAGCTGTGCTGCGTCTGCCGCCTCTTCCTCCCCCTTGAACCCCTTCCCGCGTGGCGTTGCAGCTTCGACAGTCAAAGTAGGGCGTGCTGTCTCCCAAAATGGGTGGCTGGAGCACTCGTTCTGGAAAAGCAGTTTTGAAATCCCTTCACCCTAACGAGGGACTCCAGAAGAGAGAGCCACGGGTGCAGGCTCTTGTAGCTGTGCTTGCTCCAGCCTGGCTGTGCATCAGGCCAGAGCTGGGATGCCGCCGCTGCTGTCCTGGGCAGGCTGGGAAGAATAACTTGAGGCATGTGACGGCTTTCAGTTAAAAAGGACTTTGCTTCCAGGGAAAGGTTGCAATTGAGCGAAATCTTTTGGGTTATAACTTTGCAGCGAGGCATCTACATTCAGCAGAAAAATCCTGCTTTTAGTAGCTTTAAGTCACTGTTTCAAGTTAAGCATTATAGCTCTGAGAGTAATGATCCAACCTAAGTGCTTCCATAAGTTCAATTCATTAAAATAATATTTCCTCTGGCCCCAAAAGTGCCAGATCTCATAAACTACCCATTTGAAATTGTTAGACAAGTTTGGGGTTTTTATTGTTTTTTCAAGAGAAAATGTTGCCTCGAGACTAGGAATGTGTTTGGTACAATTTAGTCAATTTTAGAGGTGTTCTCATTGGAGTTATTCCTCATTTTACTTTGTATAAGGGAGAGGAGAACTAAGTCCTTAGCTCTAGTACTGCAAATCCATTTATACCTGTACAGGAATAATTTGGAGAGAAAGGGAAGAATTTAGTCAGAAAAGCTTAAGTAGTGTGGGGACAAGTTAGGAAGGTAATCTTTGTACTGCATTAAGATTGAAGGATTGCACAGATGAGCAGTTAGAAAAATTTCTTAGCCTATGTCAGATTATTCTGTGATCTAGTGAAACAGACACACTTTTCTCTGTGTCTGCTTCCATTTTTTCTCTTTTTTTTTTAAAAAAATAGAAAACTATCTGTTTTGTCCTGTCTATTAAAAAACAGTGAAAAATGCATATAAATCTTCCTTCAATATACTACAATCTATTTATAACTATCTGTTTTGTCCTGTCTATTAAAAACAGTGAAAAGTGCATATAAATCTTCCTTAAATATACTACAATCTATTTACGTATGCACCACACACATCTGAGAGAAGAGGATGATAAAAAGTCTTCTCGTAGAAAGCCTTGAACTACTGGATGGAAACAAAGATTATTTTTAAACAGGTGTTTTTAGTGTTTATGAAAGAGGCTGGATTGTGACAGCAGGAAAAAATACTGTAGGTTTGAATTATTGAATAAGGAAAAAGCCCACAGCTTGGGCAGCTTCGCTGGCTGCAGCGTTACTGGTACTTTAACGGTAGCTGTTGAGGTATCATCCCCCATGGAGATGAAGTAAGAGTTTGCTTTTTTCCCCTCCAACTCATACCTCAGTTTGGTGGTATTGGAAAAGGGCCACTATCATGCAAAAACGAGAGTGAAAGCATTGATTCGTTCCCTATGTGCCTTCAAAAAACTCTTTCATCATGACAGACTTTAATCACTATCAATACTGGTCATTTTGAGGTGAAATGAAAGCCTGGTGTGGGCTTTTTCACTTTGCCAAGCCAACCAATGTACTTCCCGTAAAAATGTGAACATACTCTAGGCTTAATTTCAATGTGTCTTGCTGAAAATGAAGAGACTATAAGAAAACTGTCTGCCTTTGAACTTACAGTTCATCAGTGGAAGGTATTGAAACCTTCCCAGGTAGGAAAACGGGACCAAAGATGTCCCAGTCTGTGATAACAACTGCAAGAGAGTTGAAATTTTGTGTAAATTCATAGAACTTCGCTAAATTCAGAAAATGTCATCCTCACACAGATGAGGTGATTTGGTGAAAAATGTTTAATAAACACCAAGTGATGAGACAGGCGCAATTGCGGGAAAGATCTTTAAAGGTTTGAAGATTAGCGTCGCGCATTTGGGGTTCTGGTTTTGCTCAGAAACTGCTTGGTTCAGTTGCAGCCACATGGACCCAGAAGTTCCTTCTGGATGCATGGATTATTTGTTGTTGTGGTTTTGTTTGAATTTGCACGCTTGTTTAGACCTGTTTAGGTCTGAGTGCCACGCTGGAGAATAGCTATTGTCGGTTTGCCTTTATATCCGTCGTTTCTCTTCCATTTTCTTGCTGAACTTGTCTCCAGTCTTTCTTCTCTTGTGGCTTGCTTTAACTCCTCATTCAGGGCTGGAGAGCTGGACTGGGAATGGAAAAGATGTAAGCCAGAATCGGATCTGTGAGCTTCACCTCTTTGGCAAAGCACGTGGCATTAGCTCTAGGTATTCCATTACTTCCATTTCAGTAGTATGCTGGGTTACTACACTGACTTTTCAGTGTAAACCTGGCACGTTGGGCCTTTAGAAAGCGGTGTGTAATTCGGATATATCTTATGTATTCTGGAGCTTCACCTTGGGGGGAAGGAGGGAGCGAGAAGAGGCGTATCTCCATTGCCCGCAATACCGTTAACCGCACTCAGTGGGTACATTTGCTTCTGCTGGTACTTGGGGTTCAGAGGTGGTTTTGGAGAGTGAAGGGATGCAGAATTTTCCTATCTGAGTGAGACAGGGCTTGAAATGTTGCATATCCTTACAGGGGTCCATTAACCCATTTTGAGATGCTTGCGTTGGGCGTGCATCTGAATACAGATCTTGATGGACAGCAATGCACTAAAAGACATAATTAATGATGGTGCAAGAAAAACGCAGCATCCTAAACCTTCCCTTTGAAATGTAGGGAGTCTTTAGAGATTTGTAGACAGCAGGGGCTGCTTATGTCGCTTAACTGTGTCTTCTGCCACGGACACGGCAGCACCTTGCTTTTGTAGTTACTGCGGCAGATTTTCTATCCCTGTTTGGCTGCCTATGGAAGTTATTTACAACCTCAGCAGAAAGATCAAACAACACTGTGATAACTGGCCCCTATCGACACTGTCAGGTTTTCCAGGTCTGTAAGACAAATGTCGCTTCTGGCTCGCAGCACCTTGTGTGCCGTGCATTTTGATGCAGATTTTTATTACCTGGCAGGTGGCTTGGGAGGCACAGATGGAAAAAAGGGCTGAGATCAATAATGGAGAATGATCAAGTCGTGTCAGAGAGGGGTCAGCAGGCAGCAGTTGTGGAAGTTGCCCTTGACACGACTCTCGGGGAAGCGTGGGGGAGCGCCTTGATTTCTGAAAAGCCTCGTGCTGTGTTAAGAGTGCCTAATTATAGCTGTCGCTGTGGCCGGCTAAAATAACAAAGGGCTTTGAACAGGGATGGTGAAGAACTGCTTTTTGTTCTGGTGGTTGGTGTTGCTGCCGTGTCTGTTTTGCACCGGGCTGTGCTGGCCCGGGTCCCCGAAAGAGCAAGCTCTGCCTTTTCCTAGTGCCGTGGGGTTGGGAGAGTCCCAGGAGACCCCCTAGTCCCGACTGGGATCGGTGCAGCCACTTTATTCCTGAGATGGTCTTATCCTGCCCGGTCTTAAAAACCTCCAGTGTCACCTTCCTTTAATCCGCTCACTTCTCTGTATCAACTGGTGCTGCCGCTGTTTCTATCTGTAGACGTTCAAAATAGGATTAACTTTTCCAGCTTGAAAAGGCAAGTGGCCAAGACTTCTGGCAAAGGATATGGGCTGCCGTTGTGCTTTGATCCTGCTATGCTTCTTCCAGGATCAGAGAAGTCTTGCTTTCTGCAGTAAGACCTGCAGATATTGTTTGACTTCAATGATGTACTAAAGCCGGAGGAAGCTTTAAAATAACCAAACCAAACCCAAAAAACCCTCACAATTTTTGCTCTGGTTGCATAATCAGGGCTATGACAGGGAAGGGCCTCGTCAAAGTTTCAGATGGAACTCGGTACTAGATTTAGCAACCTCTTCATTTTATCTCAGTTTGTGTCTCCCTGGAATTAGATGAGCAGCGGATTCTGCAGTTTTCTTCCAGCACAATCCAGGAAGATGTCTGTAAGCAATTTCTGCATTATGGTCCCTATTTATATCTGTAATTAAAGAAATAAGTATCATAGTTATCTTTCTAATTTCATAATTACCTCTTTGAAATAATAGTCCCGTTCCAGGTGTTTTCTAAAATAAAACAGCTTAGGGAAATTTAATTTCAATTAGAAAGGAGAAAATACAAACTGAAGTGGAGTTTTAACCAAAAACAACACCCCCCCCCCCCCGCCCCAAACCCACAAAACAAAAAAACCTCACAAAGCAACCTAAAACCCCAATCACAAAAAAGCCCCAACCAAACCCAACATGCATTTCTCGGAGTGTACTTCATTTAGGTAATTAAATCTGTGCGATGTGAATGAACCATTGGCAGCAGTGCCCTTTATCAAATGACATTTAGAGCACATTAATCTGCTGAATTTTGAGGCTTCCTAGCAGCTTAAAACACATCTGGAGGCAAAAATCTGTGAATTCTTAATGGGAAAGAATAGTCTTTTGGTATGTATTACAGATGCTCTAGGCTTTCTCACTTGGAAGACTTAGTAATGTTGAGAAACCGGAGTTGTATACATGCAAAGACATAAACAATCACAAGTTTATGGCATGTGCACGTTGGAGTTCAGAAGAAAGAGAAATTTTTCTGTCTGAAAGAAGAAGAGAGAACCCATGAAGGAACACTTATCTCAACCATTGCTTTCCTTTCGTTCTCCATAATCTTTCTTCCAGCACCTTCTGTATTGTCTGTGACCACTGCAAATCTTATTTTCTTCCTGAGACAGGGTTGCAGGAGGAAACTGTTTGATGTGGGGTATGTGGAAAGGAGCTCTCAGCTGCCAAGGCTGGCAGATTTTGGGAGAAAGTCATGCTCATTAAAGCTCAAAGTCTAAAGTTGAATTCTGCAGCAGCGCGTCTTCTCTTCTCCAGCTTTAGGCAACCCCCCAAAACGATCACTGGAAGAGAGCTCACAAGAGCAAATATAGCCTGAAAGCAAATTATTAAGGTCACAGCTCTCTTCTGGAGTTTTCCAAAGTGTGTCTGTTGTTATTACTCCTGTAAGGTAGCGGGTCCTGTCAGGAATTACATCAGCAGGCTACGGTAGTGCCCACCGTCTTGCAGTCCCCATTGAGCTGTTTAAGTTTTCAAAGTATCAATTTTTTATTTCTTTTCCCCCTAGACTTTAATTCATTCATGCAGCCCTGCTGGGATGTGAAGGGTCCTTGATGAAGCTTCAGATTTAACCAAATGCTCGGTATAAGTGAAGGGCTCAGAGTTTGCACCTTTGAATTTGTGTGTAACTTTTGAAACTGGCCCGACCATCTCTTAGGAAAACCTTCTCTGGTAGGATCCCTAAAGTCCTTGGCTTTGTCTTGGATAAGAATTAAAATTGTTCTCAACCAGCATAGGGAAGTGCTACAGCAGAGGGTGAAAATGAACAGGAGAGTTCATTTTACCTCTTTAGAGATAAAATACAGTCTTGGGGATACCCAGTGTCTGAAAGTATGTACTTTTAGGCTTGGAGAGGGCTTATCAGATCTGCATGTGATGCTAGGCATGTGTTATTTCCATTTTGGGGTAAGACCTGGCACACCTCCTCATCCCACCACCTGAACTAAATGACTTTTTGTAATTGCAACAATTCCTTTGAATTAAGTGTCAGTCCTTTCACTAATAACATGGGACTACAAACTCGGCAAGGAGGTCCTGAGTGGGCACTAGGAAGGGATGGAATGAAAAATGACCAGGATTCGTTCACAGAAAGGGCATATTTCAGATGGTGACTAGGATTACAGATTGGAAGAACAGAAACTAGGCATTTAGGATCTCTTCAATGCTTCAAAAAACATTTGCCTTCTAGCGAAAATATTCTTTGAACATTGCAAAACATAAGTGAATTTGCCTTGGATGTATTTTTGATAATTGTTCTCTTTCTTTGTGTTAATAACTAAGGCTATTGCAGCTTAAGGGCTTGATCCCTTACAGCCTGTCTTTTTCTCTCTCCTTGATCCTTCAGTGAAGTCATAATGCTGCATTTCTTGTGATATTACCATCATTTCCATGGCAACAGACCGATGTCCAAAGTATGGGATCATGACTTTAGTGTGGGATCAAGCAAGAGGAGATAAAGCCCTTATTAAAATACACTTTGTCAACAAGAAGAAAGGGAACTCATAAAAAATCCATTAATTTTATTGCGCATTTCCTTCTCCAACTGAGCATAAGCGCAAATGAAAAGTACTTCTTTTAAGGAGCTGTTTGGCTTTTTTTTCTTTACTTGTTTATGTTCATCAATAAAATGTTAGTTTGAAAGGAAATGTGAACTAAAAAACTGCAGCTATAATAGATACACAACTGATGGTAAATTTTTTTTTTTGAAACAGAGGAGTGCTTTCTAATACCAGTAGAGCTATATAGAGCAAGGACCATGAAAAGTTGCTTGGCAGACCTTCCCCAGGAAAGATGGCCTTTGTGATTTGTTTGTAGCCCCTTGGGAACTTCCTGACCCCCCCAGCTGTAGCTATGCTCCATTAGGCTCCCGTAGTCATGATACTTCTCTCTTAAGGCCTTGCAAGGTCCCCAACAACTGTTCTGCCTCTGGTCACCCACACCAGGGAAAAAGAAATCACGGCCCCAGAGACCTGTTCTGCAAACCCTCACGTGTGTTTAGGGGGGAGAATACCTCCTGCCCTACTTTGGGATACCCTGAACCCAATAGATATTTTGGAGGGCATCATGAAGGCCAGGCAATGTTAAAAGAAGCCCATCTGCTATTGGCAGTCCAGAGGCATCCAACAAACTTACCGAATAAAGGTAACCCTGACAGTTTTTGCTTTGTGTGTTCCTGTGCTGGTTTTGGCTGGGGCAGAGTTGATTTTCTCCCCAGGAGCTGGTACGGGGCTGTGTTTTGGATCTGTGCTGCAAACAGCGCTGATAACCCAGGGATGTTCTCCTTTACCCAGCCCCAAGGCCTTTGCTGCCTCTCAGCCCACCCCGGCAGCGAGGAGGCTGGGGGGGCACCAACGCGGCCGGGACAGCTGACCCCAGTGACCCCGGGGGTATCCCCTGCCGTATGACGTCACGCTCAGCACATCCAGCGGGGGGAAGGAGAAGGAAGGGGGGGACGTTGGGAGCGATGGCGTTTGTCTTCCCCAGTCACCGTTACCCGTGATGGAGCCCTGCTTTCCCGGGGACGGCTGAACACCGCCCTGCCCACGGGACGTGGGGACTGAACGCCTTCGTTCGCTTTGCCGGTGTGCGCGGCTTTTGCTTTCCCTGTTAAACTGCCTTTATCTCGACCCAGGAGTCTTCTCACTTTTACCCTTCCGATCCTCTCCCCCATCCCACCGGGGGGGAGCAAGCGAGCGGCTGGGTGGGGCTGAGTTGTCGGCTGGGGTTAAACCATGACAGTTGTCCTTCCCTAGAACTGCGACTAGCTTTGAGACGATGCTGCATAAATGCTTTCTAGATATTTCCAAATAGGAGCAAGAAAGTGGCAAAGGATAGCCTGATTTAGTAGTCCTATACTGCAGAAGACACCCTTGATGCAACAAGAGGTTGGCCGACTTGTCTTCTGTCATGCAGTGGTTCATATAGAGAGGACAGAGAGACTCTTTCTGAACACGAGGCTATTGTCCGTCCTGTCTGCGTCCTCCAAGACCTTGTTCTAAACAGTTGTCACCTCAGCAAGGAAATACCAGGTTATCGGTACTTCTGCAAAGTACTTAAGTGGAAAGGCTGAAGGTACGGCTGGCCAGCCTGTGGCCAAGAGAAGGGATGGTGAGGTAAGGATGGCTGAGTTTGGAGGATGAGTCCTGACCTGACCCGGGCTGTCGGCTTCTGAGAAGCCATCCTGAGTCAACCTGTGTTACTCTGAACCCTCTTTCTGACTCTTGCCAGCAGACTAAGATGTCAAATTCTTTATTCTCGTCCTATGGCCCTGATTCTCCTCTGACTTACACTGAAGCATGTCAGAGGCGCTCCCTCTGAGGCCAATATATTGGTGTAAATGAAAAGAGAATCAAGCAGTGGGTAGAGACAGTTGTAGGCTTCGGGATCAGTTTTCCCTTCAGTGCATGCTGTGATTTATGCACAGAACTCCTATTAGCAACAGTGAGAGAAGAGATACTTACATTGCTAAACAGGATTTTTCTTCTCTGCTGCCTGAAGCTACTCAGTACAAGCCTGTTGTGAAAGTGATTGGAGATTTAGGGGAAGGAATGCCAAAGAGGAAAAAGAAAAAACAAAACTAATCCTAAACTAAGCAACTGTAAGAATCGTGGGGTGTTTTGGCTGGTTTTCTTCTTGAAACCTGGCGGGTTTTTTTAACAACTAAATAGCTGTTCTTAACAGTCCTGAGTTTTTGGAGTGGTTCTGTGGGTGGGGATTTGCACAGCCACTGATGAGGGTGGAGGTAAAAGGACAAGGCAAGTTGAAAGTCTGGAATTGCTTCTCTGCTGACATCCTTCATTGCAGTCTGCCTTTTAATACCAAACCTCTATGGAAATACAGCTGTTGCTTTTGCCATTTTGCACACCAGGTTTTGCTCCTTTTTCTCCTTTTAATAGAAATGTAACTTTTGACCTCGTTGTCGGCTTCACAACCATAACAATTAAGATGAGTTTTTCCTCTCTTCTGTCTTTTCTGCAATGTCTTCTAAATTTCTAGGCTCTTTAACGAAAGGTTTATTCTTTTGCCTTGAGGCCTATGCATAAGGGCAAGCTACTCCTTGATGTTATAGGGTAGAACCTACCAGTTCTGCTATTTAGCGAAGTCCTGGCATCGCAGTGAACTGGCAAGAGTTAATCTTTGTTAAGTAAAAGCATATAGGACCCACACAGGCTCTACAGTCACACCGTATTCTCCTGCTTACCATTTCCTTTATTGATTTGTCTGTCTAAATGAGTACTTCTAAACTCTGTGGGTGTTTTCCAATTAGATGAAAGGCAATTGGTGTCACCCTGCTGCAGCTCTAACAGCCATAACCAAGAGACCGTATTGAGGGCTTCTCAGCAGAACAACCTGGTTTAATCAAGGCGACCCCCTTCAACGCTACCTCATCTGCAGGACATCTCTCTCCGCACGCGATGCTTCCTTTATTGGAAGTTTAGAGGAACGGGCTGCAGCTACGCTAACAGCTGGGGCTGCGCTTTATGGGCCAGCTATATGGTTAGCAGAGAAGATGCATGAGCTTCCCCCTCTCAGGCTGTTTTGGGAAAGAGCTGCTCCTCCAACAAGAACCCGGGCACGCTGCACGCGGAGCTTGGTGCCTTGCTCCAGTAAGAGTTGCTGGCAGCAACGCCCTTTCCAAATGGGAACAAAAACATCTCAGAAGATTGTCACTGCTGCTGATGGGAATGGTGCCACTGCTGTGAGAGCTGAATTTGATAAATCTGCTCATGGTCAGAGCCGAGCAGCATTTGCTGAGTGTTGCGCGTTTGCTGCAGAATCATAGACTCGGTCTTTTGTGGGAGAGGCACGTTTCCTTGCTTCCCTTCTCCCCTTCAACAGGGTCTCTGTGCTTCTTGCTGTACTATCCAGTGCCATGTCCCCCCTTGCTCTCTTTGATTGCTCTAGCGACAGGTCCCACGTGGCCTCCATGGAAGCCAAACCAGGACATCTCTGAGCCTGTTTGTCACCTACAGACAGCTGGAGTCAACCTCTGGTGCGTAAAGTGAGCAACCAGCTGGTCCTTAGGCATCAGCTGGAGCTCTGAGAGAGATGGGGAAGGCATTCTTGGCCCCATGTATCTGTTATTAATTTGCACTGCTTTCTACTTGTAGTCCTCTTGGAAGATACCATGGCTTCATACAAATTCAGAATCACTGGGTGGCTCTGAGCTAAAGGAAGGGGGATGGGTTTCTCTTTGTGTGCCCCGTATTCTCCTTTACTATCTGATATATGACAAGGTATATTCTGTGCCCTGCAGCACAGAAGGGGCTTTTAACTTAGACTGCGGAGGACAGGAGTGGCAGAGTATAAACTAAGGTGAGATCTGTCTAGATGCCAGGCAGAACTGAAATTTCTTTACTTGCATAAGGTCTCATCCAGAACCTTTTCGGTATCAGGTGGTCTTTCTCAAGGGACAGGTCTGTCTAAGTGCTCCTCGAGATGCCAGGGCAATGCCACTATAGACCCCAAACTGTGACTGAATCTTGCAGAGCACCAGGTGGTCAAGAAATACTTTTGAGTTGCAATTCCTAGATTGTAACCAAAGTTACAATGAGGAGTATTTTATCTATCGTCAATACATGTTATGGTTACCAAAGTTAATGCTGTATTATATTTTTCAGTAAGAGGAGAGAAAGGAGCTTTTCTTATCTAGTCTTAACATATGATGTGTAGGAGGAGACAGAGCTTGTTGTGTTTTGTTTTGTGGAGTTTTGTTTGTTTGATTTTGAGAAAGACCAAGAAAGAGAGTGAATGGCATTTGGTGATGATTCTCCATTATTTTAGGTTAGGATCTGGTATTAGTGCTTGTGCACTGCCTATGCAGAGCAGCCAGAGGAGGTACGCCTTGATTCCAGAAGTTCTGGGTGTGATTTTGAGCAGGTTCTTCTCATTTTTCCTGGGCTTGAAGCAAGGTAACTGATCCTTCTTGTTTCAGAGACTGTTAGTGCTCTTACTGCGACAGCATGAAGCCAAAGGTGTATCCCAAGTGGTGCTGTGAAGGGTGCTGGGGTAGGCTGCCTGTAAGAGATGACTTGGACTCTGGGGCTGGGAGCTCACCTGGTACCTTCTGGCTTGGGGCAGCGTGCGCAGAGCCAAGAAGCTTTCCAGTGGCCTACGTAGTTCACCAAAACCAGTTGTTGGACTCCACTGTGTTCATGAGATGCAGCTTGCGTCATCTTTACGGTGTAGCAAAGCGAGCCAACGCGAAGGGTAACGCACCTTCTATGTGTAACACAGCTTGTTACTCAGCGTGAGCGGAAAGTGCTCCCAGCAGCGGATCTCCTCCCCGTGCCACCACGTGTGTCCACCAGGCTGAACGCCGCAGCCGCTCTGCAACCTGCTCCCCTGCACCCCCCTTTTCAAAGTACGTTAACTGACTGCTTTCAAAAGTCTCGTTCTTGCTACCCTTAGTCGCAAGACTACTTTAATCCTTCCATCGTGTATGATGCCCCTTGGGTGGGATGTTTCCAGGCCACAGCTCTTGATCCTCAGAGGTGCTGCTGTTTTTAGAGGAAAGGATGCTGAGATCTGGCTGGCAAACCTTGCCCATCGGGACCATTAAAGTACACTGCCAGAGAGAAAATATACAATTTGTCCTTCCTCTCCCCACCGCCGCAACCACCCCGGGCTAACCTGGAGCTTTGCATAGCCAGTCTGTTAATGCCACCTGGCTGCTGTAAAGCAGAACGGGAGATGGCTCTGCTCTACTTGCCTTTCTTCCGAGGTGTTACTGGCCAGGTTAATTCATGTCTGTCTTCTCTAGCCTGCCTATTTTTCCATTAAACTTGTAGGAACAATTATATTGGAGACTTGTATCCTCCCCTTTCATGTCTGGGTGAAACTAGCCGATGAGTTGAAAAGATGAGGGAGGACTTGCAAATTTACTCGTTTACTGGACAGACAGCATGAATGTATAAGCATCCTATTATTAGAAGGCTGGGTTAAAAAGAAATGGTAAAATGCCTGGAAACTTACAGCAAGACTCTCCTTATCTTAAATGTCATCATGTAATATTACACTTGCCTATAAAAATCATTATAAAAACATTCCAGTGAGGAAAAAAAACCCCAAGTAATCATGGTAAATGGCATTTTTCAGTTCTCATTGGAGCATAAGCAGAGAAGCGCAGAAACCAAACACCAAAGGGTAAAATGAGTAATACGTTACTCATTTTTCACATTGAGAGACTGAGAAAAATATGAAAAAGGATGTATTAAGAGTAAAAAAAATAATAGATGAGTTGAAAACACTTTGATGGCAGTTTACATTTATTTCCTTCCAAAAATCAAGGCAGTTCATTTTTTTCAAAATGTGCGTTTGAATTGCCTCTAGCTGTAAATCTTACAAGTATACTGAAGGACTTTATTAATTTTAAGAGTTCTTTAACCTTGCTCTACATTATCCGAGAGATGTAGGTTTACTCAGGAATGTGTAATCACTGAACAAGCACTGTATCAGAGGGCAAGATGAATAGAATTAAGGTTGCCATGGGTACTTCGCTTTTGAATTTCTTCACTTTTGAGTTTAAAGTCTAATCATAAAAATCCCAGTAACTTTTGGCTTTTGTAGTTTAGCACTGAATACACACATAAATTAACGGCTTACTCATGGCTGTAAGTGTAGCTATTACTGTTTAATGTATAATTCCCGGTACGCAGACAAGCTTTGTTTTTTCCCCTTGTTCTCTAAGTTTTTAATTGCCTGGCGTTTTGCAGTACGACATAAAGAGCAGGTGTTCAGAAACCATGCAGAAATTAAAAAAAAAAAAGGAGAAACAGGTTATCTTTTGACTGAGAAATTTCCTCTGGCGTTTGGGAGAACGGAAGGAAGATAAATGAAGACCAGCATTGAGCTAGGGTTTTTATGGATACTAGTGTAGGCCATTAAAAGAAAAAAAATCAGAAGAAGAAGTAGTCTGTGAATAAAGACATTAGAGACTTGTAAATGGTATTGATTTGGGGAATATCAAATTGCAGAGCATTTCTTCTCCTTTATGCAAACTTATGAAAGCAGTCTGTTGCAGTGAGGAGGTTAACTGGTTTTAGCCTGAAAGTTCCACCGGCAAGTTGTATCGGATCTGTCTGATGTTCAGACCGGCACCTGGAGAGGCGCACAGGTGATGCGGTAGGTGCTGCGTTGGCATACAGAAAGCTGAAACCATCCCGGGAGCCTGAACTTGCCTCCGCTATCCCTCGCCACAGGGACCACAGTCTTGCGGGCTGAGGCTTTGAAGCCTGCCTTTTGCACCCCTTCAAGCTTAAAATACTGGAGCGATGCTCTCTTGTCTCCCGTTGAATAGGCACAAGGGTGAGACCCCGCGTGCACCGACCCCCTGGTTGCAAAACTTTAACGAATATTTCTGCTACAGCCTCTATAGACAGAGCCAGGCAATCACTGGCAGACAGGTGCCCCGGTCGTTAGGAAGGGCATAGCTGTCGGGTGAGCCTTTCCCAGCTTTGGGGAGAGTTCTGCAGCCTGTTTTGGGTTATGCCTTGCGACACATCCTCTGTTAGCCAGCCCCGAGTGAGAGAGGTGGTTCAGAGCTGTCCTGAGCATCCGTAGGAGCCTCGGTCACTGCTGCGCAGGCATGATCCCGGTCCCGCTTGCAGGGTTTCCCTCTTGGCTAATGGGAGTCCTGGAAGACAGGGCATGTCCCTTGGCATCCCTGCTTCCCGTGGCAGCGCTGGTTTGTTCCCCAGATTTTAAGCCCCATCCCTGGAGGCATTCAAGGTCAGGCTGGATGGGGCTCTGAGTAACCTTATCTAGTTGGAGATGTCCCTGCTCGCCGCGGGGGGGTTGGACTAGATGACCTCTGAAGGTCCCTTCCAGCCCAAATGGTTCTGTGATTCTACGATTTTAGAGATGGAAAGAACCTAAAAGATCATCTTGTCCATCTGTTCGGCTGGTGCCTGATTGTTCCCCACAGTGTGTTTTCAAGTGTTTTGTCTCACTTAATTGATTCAAGTGGTGGGGCTTTTGTTACTTGTCTTGGGAGGCATATTTCAAAATATAATAGAATTCCTTGTTGAAAAAAAATCTCCTGATATGCAGCCTACACTTTTTCTGGCTTAATTACTACTACTATTTTGCAATTACTAGTGCTAATTACTATTGCTATGTTCATTTTTAAAACAATGTCGTGAGTTCTGAAGTAAGCTGGCATTTTCGGAGTCTGACAAATACAACTGGATGAATACTCATCCTGTGGGAAACACCCCAGTAAAATACAACATTCCGTTACAAATCAAAGTAAAGTGTTGAGATGTAAAAAATTCTTCTGAAATGAGGAGTTCTAGGGGAAAAAAATTCCAACCAAATTCAAATCAAAATAAAGTATTTCAAGTTTGACATTATTTTAAAGAATTCAACCTAACTTTTAGAATAGTTTTTTCATTTTAGTTGTCTGTCTTTCCATGTTAACCTTTTTTTTTTTTTTTTAAATGACTGCTACTCTTGGAGTAAGGGAAACATCTTCTTTCCTGGCTGATGTGTCTCTTGATTCTGAGGTGTGATGACGTTTCATCCTTCGGAGCGTGGAGTTGTTTTCTCACTCTCCATGGGGCTCCCTGTCTCTGAGACAGTCCCCTGGCAGGATCGCTTTCCGTAGAAGCCCACAGATCTGACTCTGACTTCAGAGCTTTCCCTCTGCCCTTCAGCCAAAAATCCAGGGAGCCGGGTAACCCTCACTGCTGCTGTCCTGGAGGTCAAGGAGAAATTTGCCTGGAATTATCTGCAGTTGTCATAGTCCCATAAATAGCTCATTTTTTAGCCAGCAACTTCCCATGGAAAACTGTTTTGTTGGGGAAAAAATTCCGAGCGGGTGTAGGGAGAGTTTCTGTGCACGCGAGCAGAGAAATGATGGTTATGTTGGAGCACTGCTGGCAGGGCTAAATTCCTTCTGGTTCTTCTACAGACATTGATATGCTATTCTGCCTCTTCTCATCTTGTGAGACGTTCTGGGGGATATCTTTTTAATGGTAATGGCCACACGTTATAAGATGTGCCTTGAGACGAGATGGGTTTTATATACTCTTACCCGCATTACAAATGCGACACTTGTGGTATGAGTTGGTGAGAGTTATTCTTGATGGAGTTTAGTCATTATTTCAGCTTCAGTGCATTTTAATCATGCTTCCTCTGTCAAACATAGCAAATATTTCCATTCTTCACTCAGGTAGCTTTTTCTTTTTCCCTGTGGCTCTCAGAAATGAAACAGAGCAATAGAATTATTTCAGTTCATCTGTATGTTCGTGTGCCTCTGCTCTTCGCCAAAAGCATGACATTTAAAAATCCGTGTCGTTTTGGGGAACTATTACTATTACCCTAGCTGGCTGAAATTGTGCAGTGCCTGTAAAACTGAAGTCCACTGGAGTGTTCAAGGCTGGAAGAACATTTAATAGTGGGAAGGGAGCCTGTACAGAGAATTGTATTTTTTAAGCCCAGTTGCTGGAAGGGTTTGCAGTTTCTAGCCCAATTGAAACGATAGTGGGTAATTTTAAGCAGAGGAGGCAGAAATCTCAGTAGGATCGGCAGTGCTCAGGTCAGGGTCTGGAGGCAGTAACTCTAAAGTTCTCCTCCTGAGTCTCCCCTGACGTACGTTTTAGTCTGCGGCAAGGTATTCGCTCTGTCTCCAGCTTCAGTTTTCCTGAAGGTGGGAACGTTTGCAATGATTATGAAGAGGAGCATTCTCCTAATGCAAACGGCGGGGTGCTGGGGTTTGGTTTTTTAGGTTTGGTGGGTTTTTTTTTTTTTTGGGGGGGGAGGGGAGTGTTGGGGTGGTTTCTTTTTTTTCCTGCCAGATTTAGAATGAATATAAAGCAGGTTTCTCTTTTACCATTTTTTCTGAAAACTGATTCATGTAAAAGTAGCAGGTGGGGGTCGGTCTCTTCTCCCAAGTAACCAGCGATAGGACAAGAGGAAACGGCCTCAAGTTGTGCCAGGGCAGGTTTAGATTGGAGATTAGGAAAAAATTCTTCACTGAAAGTGCTGTCAAGCGTTGGCACAGGCTGCCCAGGGAAGTGGTGGAGTCACCGGCCCTGCAGGTATTTAAAAGACATGTAGACGTGTTGGTTGGGGACGTGGTTTAGGGGTGGGCTTGGCCATGCTGGGTTTATGGTTGGACTCGATGATCTTAAGGGTCTTTGCCAACCTAAACAATTCTGTCATTTTACTGTTATTTTGGTATTTCCTTTGGATGTCTTGTCTCCTGTGAATTACTAACCACAGGGTATCTCGAACCCTTCTGACTTTAAGGTAAAGTTATAATATCTTTGGTATCAAATGGAGGTTGTTTCCATTACAACAGGCTTTTTATTTATTGACATATGTACACTAAATAAAACAAAGTAAGCCCTGTTACATAAAAATTCTTCAGAGAGTTATTCCATATAGCTGAAACTTATAGTTCTCCACTAACGATAGGTTTGAAACATCAAGTTGAATAAATTTCTGGATGCAGTTTTACTATTAGTCTGTAAGAAAATGTATATATATATTCTTTGTGCATGGGCTCCCTCTGGAGCTTTATCTTATGAAAAAAATCAAACCTTAAAGTACTTTTAAAGGTTTTAATCAAAAGCATCAAGAAAACAAATGAAATAAAGGTATTGTTTCTGTCATTGTAGCATTTCGTACAAATCTGTTCTTCATGTATGTTAGACACATGACCAGAGCTTCACCATGTTATGCCAGCTGAGGAAAGCAACCATTAGAATTGATGTCTAGTTGGACCTTAAAAGAGCCTTGTGTGAAAACTATGCCATACAGCACAAGAATAATTAATTACAGCACTCTGAAGATGCAAAGTGCTGTGCAAATCCCAGGCATTCATCACACCATTTAGAGTCTGATGGCTAATAACAGATTTGATTTTGTTTTCAATGAATCATCATCAAAGGAAATTTTGTTTCTCTGAATATTTTCCCTGTCTTCCATATGTGTTTTATTACAGTGTGAGCACACACAAAGAGGAAACATTTAATTTATTAAAATCAGACTCTGCCAGTATTGGTGCAGACACTTTCAGTGCTTTCCCCTGAGAAATGGCAAATCATCTTGGACAGAATTGCATATCTGAAACCTATTGGATGATGCTGAGATGTTTACCAACTTTTCTTTCTGAAGAACAGAGTGAGCGGTAAGACCTATGTTGGTTTTATCAGAGGAGAAAGCAGTAAAAGTCGTATTTCCTTGAATTGTGTTACTACTATTTGAAGAGCTTACAAATAACGTTATTCGAAGGAGTATTTTATCTTCTCTTTATTTTCATAAAATAGGAAGTTATTGTGCTTTAACCAGCTGCATTTCCTTTTTGTTAAGGAGGGATTCTGACTGATATCAGATGATGTGCTTTCATATTTATCAGTGATCTGTACGCTGTGCTGTCTTGACATGAGCAGAACTGTGGTTTTGTCCATCTCTCAATGCAGCCTGACTATGATCGACGCATATCAGAAATATTGTCACGCTTCTGACCATTACTGTTCTCATAAAAGAGATTTTTAGTGCCTGATCAGACTGAGAGGGATTTCTGTCACATGGAGGCCTGACTGGATTTCTATTTCTGTTTGAAGAAATTTCAGTGTTTTCTTGGTTTGCCTTTCCCCCCCTAACCTGAGGGGCACCTTGTACCATTAGTTTACAGGCTGTGACGTGATGGAGGTATATCTTACCTACTTCTTGTGATGGTTTGTGACTGTCCTTGTAAAGGCATTCTGGTAAGGAGTGATACTTTTCTTGTGGAGCTCAGGGAAGGAAGCCAAGACGTTCAGCTCTGAAAACAAAGACCACTCAATCATTTTTCTTGAAAACAAAGACAAACAAAAAACCCAACCACCAAAAAAAACCAACCAAAAAACCCAAACCCAACTGAACTTTTTTTAGTTGGTGGCAGAAGCTCTTTTGTCCTCCGTGAGTGACCCACGGAGCATCGGCACCGCTGTTCTGTGCGTGAGGATCTCTCATCCTGGTCTGTTGCTCAGGTCCCCTTCGCATCGTTTCATACGGGCTGTTTTCCTCTTGAGCTGCGTTGGCCTGGCTGACTTTTCTGAGGTGAGGATGTCGTGGATGTTCATACCGTTCAGAGTTTCTTTGAAGGAGCGGCTGTCTGCTCCAAGTATGTATTCCATTACACGGACGTTAATCTTCCTTGTTTTGTGCAGTTTAGATTTGCAGTTCCTCTTTTCTTGTTAGGAAAGGTTCCTAGTGGTTATGATAATCTTGCTGTTTATTTTAATTTATTAGCTGATGTAAGGCTAACAATATATGGATTAAAAAAAAAGCCATTATCCTCAAGACTATTATAAGCTGAGTGACTTCTTCAGTAAATAACTCCAGTGGTTATGATAATCTTGCTGTTTATTTTAATTTATTAGCTGATGTAAGGCTAACAATATATGGATTTAAAAAAAAAGTCATTATCCTCAAGACTATTAAGCTGAGTGACTTCTTCAGTTAATAACTCCTATTTTCTGAATTCAATTTGCCAGTTCAACATCCCATTTTCATTTTTAACATTTACTGCTTTTTGGAAAACTTTAATTTCCCAGCATTGTCTCATAATTAAGCTCACTGTGTAACTTAAAGGGCACTAATAAGCAGGACATCACACAAATTGTTTCAAATCACCATCCTTTAAAGCAGACACATTGAACTTAGTGTGGTAAAACAAAAAGTAAGAGAAGCAGCAATGTCCGGTGGGCGAAATTGTAATATTGAGCATTGTGAGTGTGGTCCTACCTCAGGAACAAAGTTTGAGACTGGCGAAAAGTGAATTTTCTTTCAGTCCGAAACCTTTTTCTGAAACTCATTCGCGGTCAGGTTTGGGGCACGGTGCACCCAGGCGTTTCTGCACCAGGTTTCCTTTCCTGGGTGCATTCGCTTTTCTCATATGGTGGGAAACGGTGACAGGGGCTTCAGCCTAGCAGCATCCACACGGCCGAGGTCCCACAAAGCTGATGCTTTGGATGTAAAAGCAAAGCGCCTTCCCCCAGTGAGCACAGAGGTGCAGCAGGAGTTGGATTGCGGTAGAGGTGCGAGGGTAAAAGGGGCAGGTACAGGATCAGCAGTATGATGATGAACCTGCTGGGCATCTAGCCAGGTCCCGTAAATTGGAAAAGGTCTTGTTTTACCTTGGTGACATCCCTAAGAGCTTGGGGCTGGGGATCCCGTAAATTGGAAAAGGTCTTGTTTTACTTTGGTGACATCCCTAAGAGCTTGGGGCTACTGTCGGCACCCTGAGAATTTCCCCTTCTCTGCTTTGCTGAGTGGATCTTGGGTGTTTCGTGAACAGACAAAACCCGAGGTTTTCCTTGCTCCTACACTGCTGACAGGGACTCTTGTCCTTTGTCTGCTCAAGATGCTACTGAGGCTGCACAAAGCTGGCAGGAGAGCCCAGCTGGTTGTGCGGGAATGGGAAATAATATTCTGTGATTGATCTGAAAGGCAGAGAAAGGCAAGGGAGGAGTGAATGTAGTTGTGTGGGCTCAGCTCTTTACTATTTGCACTGTGAGACTTTTTTTTTTTTTTGAAACTCGGGCTTCTTAAGCAAACCTGGTGAATTGAATGTATGATGTGAGCTCAGGTTGTAGTCCCTCATTTTTCTGTGGTTTGGTTAAGTAAGGATAGTGCTTGTAATTTTTCATCTGGTTCCTTAAAACCCCCCTGAAAACTAACTAAAAGTTGTGTCATTGTACTGCATCTCCTCTGATGCCTTTTTTTTTCTCTCCCTCCCAGTTCACTTGTGACTTGGTTGATTTTAAGGTCATTTGATGAAGAGATAGAAGCTTTAAAAATAATGAGTTCCCATTAGTTTCATTAGAGTAGGTGGCTGGTCAGAGAAGACGAGGGCCCTATGCTTGTCCCACAATGGGAAAAGCTTTGGAAAATCTGTAGAGAGCAGAGAAATGTGGAAAGCCTTGAGTCAAAACTTTCTGGAAAGCAGGCTTCCTAGCCTTGCCTGCTAATGGCACTGTTTGCTTTGCATTTTAAATGCACCAAGTTTGTGATGGCAGAACGGGGGTTATTCCGATCATCTGGTTTACATGAGGAAATTTTCCATACAAATGATGCATGAATGGGTTTATGGTCCAATTTGAGGTAAGTCTGAGGCTCTTGAATGCTCTGCTCAGCCTGAAAGCTTGGTGATTCATAGGAGTTTGACACCACTGCCAAACTTTCTGATTTATGAGAACATAAAATGTTAAAATGTTCCTTTTCTCTTTATAATTGGCCATCCTGGGTGTCCTGTGGGGAAGGCCTATTTCACATTAAAATAAAATTAAATGTCAAAGTTATATTGAGGATGGCAAGGATTTTTTTTCCTGTTTAATTAATCATAACATTGGTTTTTTACACTTAAAGATTACTCGTTTTCTTTTCTGCCTTGCAAAGATAGTATTCAGAGGGTGCCTGTATGAACCTGCAGTTTTTATTCCTTAGTTTATATTCCAGAGAGTTGCATCTCTCAGAAACTTTCTAAGAAAAGGCCAGGGAAATCAAAGTTGTTGAAGGTTTTATAGCCACTCCACTGAAGTATTTTAATCTCTTTGTTGCTGCATGGATGCAAGCCTACAAATATTCCCACTCACCCAAGTTTGTTCTGGTTAATATAAATGGCTGGTTTTGATAGATGGGAGCTGTCTTTGCGGAGACCAAGAGGCCAAGTATTTTAGAACTCATGTGATTATGGTTTCCTCTTTTATTCCTGCTTATATGAGCCTAATCCAAAGTCCAGTTGAAGGAGATAAATCTTCCTTCATGCAGCACTGGAATAAATGTGTACATAGATCTGTCTGAAAGATTTTGGCTGTTTGTTTTTTCCAAAACTGAAACAGCTTTGTGGTTTGTTTGAGGAGCAGGGAAGGACCAAGTAAAAGACCCCGTTCTCTCTGGCTGTGAGGAATACACCTAGAGAGAGTGAGCATCCAGCCTGGCTCCGACCAGGCAGAACAGCCCTGAATCTCTTGCCCAACACTGTAGACAAGTGCCCAAAGTATACAGGGTCCCTTCTGTGTTCTTTTTTTATCAGTGAGTACTTGAAAGGTTGTTTTCTTCATTAATATATAGAGAGATGTTAAATTAAGCCACTATTTTCCAACTGGTCCAACGGAGGCATATGGGATGCCTGCTCTGGCCACTCTCCTTTGGGGTGCTCCTGCAGCAGCGTGTGACTGCAACGGTACGATGGTCATCCAAAGTGGTGACATTTCCCTCCGTCCAGAGGGTCAGCACCGAGCCCAGAGGAAATGTGCCTTCCGCGGGAATCCTGGTCTAAATGGAAACAGGGACTTTAATTGGCCTTTAGGGGTGAACTTCAGTGGTGGTTTGTATCAAAGATCAGCTGCTGCACTTTTTCCTTTTCTGGTTGTATGCATGCTGCCTTTGCTTTGGCTGTCACTGAACAATCCCTGCTTGATTATTTTCATGGATGCAGACCTGGAGTTGTTTTCTTGTGTAGTTTTAAACTTGCTCCTTTCTTCCTTCTAGACCCCAAATAATAATTCCTTGTATAATTATCTTGTGAGTGACTTTTCAGAAAAGTATTCTGTTGAAGCTGTCAGGTAGCAATACAGCCTTGGTATTACAAGTAAACACCTAGCTCTGGAGGTGAAATATGGAATAGGTATGCATGCACAATATGTAAGTGTGTGTGTCCATATACATGTACATAACCTATGTTTGTGTGTATATATTCACATATGAATATGTGTAAGTATGTGTGTGTGCACACATAAATATGTACCTATATATATGGTATATATTCACATATGAATATGTGTAAGTGTGTGTGTGCACACATAAATATGTACATATATATATAGGCAGGTTCTCTTGCTACAAGTGGGATAGGTCAGCTGCAATTTGTGGAACAACCTGAAATGATCAATATGTTGCATGTTGAAAATAGAGTTATGAAACAGTGAACGTGCATAACGAGAACACGACAAAATGACTCGAAAGATCAATCAGCGTTTAGTCAAATGTCTCCAAGTTTTAAGACAATGTAGGAAAAAACCCCTCAATACCACTGCCTGCTTTTGCAGTTGCTGTCCCGTGTAAACAGACTGCAGTGTGTTTTGGAGAAGAGAGACCAGTAGCAATGGCGTGTTTTCAAGAAACTGCTTTAGAGCAAAGAAAAAATGCATTGAAATGCAGCATAACGCCTTTCTAACAGAACTAAAAGAGGGCATATTTCAGTTAGACTATGACTGAGCCAAACTCTGTCTCCGTTGTGCTAGCTGAATACAAAAGGGCTTTTGCAGGAGTGGAAAATGTGTAGTTGTCCTTGCCTACAGTGTAAATGTGGTGTGTGTTGTCAGGTCACAGCATCTCCCACCGTTGCATAGCAAGTCTTGACCATTAAGGGTGGAATCAATTTATAGCAGGAGTGTTAAGGGACAATATCAAAACTGTCAAGGCACAGAAACAGCAACCCGAAACAGTAATAGGATGGCCAAGGGAAGAGTTGGTCATCTTCTGGGAACAGGACGTTTGAGCAACAGAGGATGTTGAGAAATCACTAATACTCCATCAGCCTTCACTGAATTAGCGTCAGACACACTTAGTAAGAATGACAAAGGGTAAGATCTCAGCCTTTAACAGGGAAGAACGGAATGGAGACTTCTTGACTAATTTGATATTTTTAAATCAAACTGGCCTAAGAAACATCATCCAAGGCTAAAGCACTGCTGAAATGCCACAGCCAGTTACCAGTAGTCAAGGTCCTGGGGATGTCTCAGACCCAGTATTACTCAATATTTTCATCAGTTACATAGAAAATGAGGTAGAGAGCTACTTGTTAAATGCATGGATGACAGTAACCCAGGAGGGACTGCCAGAATATTTTAAGGGAAGACATGAATTCTAAATGACAAATTGAAGCTATTATCTGAAAAAAATAAGAGGCTATGCGATAGTTACAAGGCAAGATAGTTACAAGTAGGTAGGAACAATCAGTTGTGCAAATGGAGAATGGTTAAGTCTTGTGGAAAATGGGTGAAGGGGAACATGGTAGAGTCACAAAAACAAAAGAAAAGATGATTCTAGGATGCATAAAAATGTGAAGTAGTTTGTTGCTCAGATACTACCAAACTACTTGCCTAGCGTGGTTTGCCCAGCTTGGGTATCGCACTTCAGGGAGGATCTGGACGAACAGGAGACAGTTTACAGAAGAGCAAAGGAAAAGATCAAAGGTTCAAAGACACAACTGAAGCTTCTTAGCATAGAGGAATGGTGACAGGGTGGGGATGTGGTAACATTTTTTCAAATACTTAGCATAAAGCATATAATTTTGTGGATAAGGTTCGGGAAAAAATTTGGAAGGGGACTTCTCAAGTAATGCAGCCAATGCATGTTTGTAGCCAGTATGAGAGCAATAGAGGCACGTACATTTGAAGTAACAAGTGTTGAATGGAGAGTAGTCAGTTTCAGATTTTAAAATTACTTCTTTAAACTTGGCTCGCTTAAATATAAAACTGGAAAATTGACTTGGCTTCTTGGGTAAACTTCAGTCATCCTGGTGACCATATGCAATGATGTTTGGATAACAAAAGAGAGAGCATTACCAAGGTGATGCTTAATTGAGCTAAATCCACATATAATCATTCCTATTATAGTGAAGCACTGTAGCATTTAGATGAAGTAAGCCACTTAGAAGGTTCTGCAAATGATTCATTGTGTTGCTGCTTCTTCTCTAACTTACTGATGGGGGTGAGGAAATGCTCTATTGAAATCCATGGTGCTAGGCAACTGTTAAACGTCATTTGACATGCCGATATTAAGGCAGACTCATGTTTTCTTTGATTTTCTTTTTAGTAAATTATTCACTATTATTATAATTGAATGGGCAGAGCTTAAAAAACAGCCAAGGAGAACCTAATGTCAAACTGTTGACGGTCATGGAGCAGGTCTGTCTTGTACAAATCTGGAAAAGACAATAAATGCAGCCTTTGTCCTAAATCATCTTTTGCAAGTCAAGTTTCTTATTAAGGGAGTGTTACACCGATTCTGGCTCCATTTAATGTCAGTTTTATCCAGCCTAATTTATCTATGGCTTTAGGAAAACCTGCTGCCATTCAGGTGCCAATTTGGCCAATCCAGGTAAGTTCATGGGGAATGTCCTACACTGGTAGCAGCCAATTTATCGGGGAAGAGAGGGGTCAAGCTAGCTTTGCTCGTCCATTATCATGCTTTTCACATTCTTGCTTGCTTTTTTTTTTTCAATCAGAAGTTGGTAAACGATTAAAGAAAGGGGAGCAAATGGTGAAGTCCAGTTATTTCACATTTGTAGTTAGAGGTTCTCTTCTGGGTGTGATCTGGATTCTTTGGTTTCTTCTAACCCTGTCTATGGTAGATGGAGACGGAGGGTATAGCCCTGGTTTAAAACCGCTATCTGTTTCTATTATTTTATTTTATTTCTGTTATTTTATTCTTCACGGGCTTCTTAGCTGAAGTTAAAGTTACTTGGATAGTTCATGATGTTTTTCCACAGAAGTGAAATATTCCTAACCTTTCTGAGCAATAGTTTTCTTTAAACCTCTTCCTTGCGCTTTCTGTGCACTTGCATTAAACCATCCCTTTACCCTTTAAAAAAAAAATGCAACCTCATCCAAGTGTGAATTCAGAAATGTGGAGAACAATGTTTGGCTCCTTTCCTGAGAAGGGCAGATGGGGTTCTTGGCATCTGTTCATTCTTTGTTTCTGAATATTGGGTTGGGCACAGTTTTTAACAGTCTCTGCCTGTTTCTTTCTCCAAGATTTGGTCAGCCTGCATTCTAGAACAGCTGGATCTTTTGTGAAAAGTAAATGTCAAAAAGTCCCTTGGGTCCCAGATGAGGAACTTCTTTCTTCCAGTCTTTCATGTCAGAAACCGACTGATTGTGGCTGACAGTGTTGCGCCTCATAAACCTTTCTTTCCAGTCATTTCTGACAAATGTAAGGAAATATCTTCTGATATTGCTTTGGAAGAACAACTTGTTCTCTGATTTCTTGCTGAAAGCTCGCTAAGATCTTATTATTCAGAACTCATCAATTCCTGGGAGAAATAACTTCTGTAAACTGGACTGGGAATTTAGGTAATGTAGCAATATTTCCTTGAATCCACTATGTACAGTGGAAAAGCAGAGGAGGGAAAATGTGAATGAAGCAATGAAACATATGGCAGGTACTAGTTAAGGAAAAATAAGCATTCTGTAAGTTTGTGCATATTTTACATTAAAGCAGTACAGCAGACCTGGTTAGAATTTAGTCCGTAAGGGCGGTGCGAACAGAGTTACCTCAGACCTCCCTTTGTCCTTTAGGCTAACAAGAAGTAATTGTTTTTCAAAATATGAAATAATACTGGGATTTGTTAGGTATGAATCCTCTCAGCTTTCCTAAGGGCATGCGCATCACCTGTAGATGTTAGAGACGGAAAAGCCTTACTCACTCATCAGCAAGGCCGTTAACAGGTTTTAGTCTCTGGAGTACGGTCTCTAGTATTGTGCTTTACTAGCTTTGTGTTCTCTCAACAATAAGGATGCCTTATCTTTTTCTCAGGAGGCTATTCCACTGCCTAATAGGAATCACTATCAGGAAATACTTGAGATATCAAACCTACTGTTTGCAGGAGCTCTGATGGACAGTTGTTCTGCACTGAGTTGGTGCTGGTCCTTCAACATGGAGCAGCTCAGTCTGAGCTCTGGGCCGCTTGAGTTCACAGGAAGGTTCTCACCAGAGGGAGAAAAGTTTACTACATCACTGCTGGGTTTATTTCACCTAAAACTAGTTTGGCACAACACTTCTGAAAATTAGTCCTTGCTCGTGAAATATTCTGATTAATCAGAGTACAGTGACTGACAGCTAATCAATGCCAGTGAAACTGGGCTGCTACCAAAACTCATCACGGGAACCACAATTTCGTACTGTTCATTCCAGTCATTTCCCCTGGAGCACATTAAATGTGTCCTCTCTGTGTGTGTTACTGTCATCTTTTAGGCATTTCTGTTGATATCTGCCTTTCCTTGTGGCTTGAACAAGTTATGGATACTTGACTCTTTTAATTCTTCTTTGTAGCTGAGTCCCTCCTTCATCTGGTTTGTCTTGCTTGTCTTTGAACCCTGTCTGTTTTACTGACGAACAGCAAACACTGCGATCTGCTAGCTGGGACTGAAGGCAGTTGGGCACGTGGAGTCACTCTGGAGCCACAGAAGCAGGGTTTTACCTCCCCAGTCGCTACGCCGCAGCTGTAATAAGGCTGAAATATAGGTATTAATTTTACTGTAAGTGTGCTCACTTACGTGAATCTTTCAGCTCATCTCTAAAGTCGGTTATGACAGTGCCTACAGAATACCAAGAAAGCAAGTTAAATTGTTAGGGATATTTTATTACCTACTTCATCCCAACCACTAAACTAGTAATGAAGTTTCTCTTCTCTAGTACCTTCCCGGTATATCTTTGATATGCTTGTAATCTTTGTAGATGTTTGCAGACTTCTTAAAATCTCTAGTGGCTGAGCGTTTGATGAGGTGCCCTATTGCTGGCTCAACAAGGAAAGGAGCAGAGAGAAGGAACTTTGACAGCCAAAGAAGAGCAACCAATAAAGCCCATTTAGAAATCTGCAGCTTTTCTTGGCCGAGGGCTCCCCAGGGATCTCACTGGAAATAGTTCTGTCCATCTGCCGCAAGTAGGGATGTGTGGTGTGGCTTAGCTTTGCAGCCAAGCCCACTCAGTAACCTGGAGTCAAGGTATTACCAGTATCCAGTATCGCATCAGCCACTTAAGAGTATGCAAAGTGTGACTGCGTTAATGACGGAGAGAGCAGGGGGCATGTTGTGTGCATATGTGTGCTAGTGTGAGGGGAACATTAACTGAATTAATACTAATTCTGACCATTTTGCTTTGCTCAGAAGTTGCCAAGTTTGCCTTGCGATGTCAGGAACAAGGTAAATAACTTGACCAAGTTTTCTCCAGTTTTTGTCAATATGAACCTGAATTCAGGCCACAGAGTCCAACAGAGACTCGATGAATTTGTACTAGTGAGCACAACATTTGAACCTCTGCCTGCATAGGCTTTGCCATGGTATTAGCTCTAAATTTCCTCTTTGCCCCAAACTGTCCTCTTTGTCCATATTGCCATACACGTTGGGTCTTTTGAGATGTGTTTAATAGAGGAGATCTCTGGTGGGGTGGATCGAGGAGTCTGGCAACGTGTTGTTCATTGCCATCTACTAACCACCACAGCTAGGATACTAAACTAACAGGTAGCTCTGCTCAGCCTTTGAGATGCCCTGCATCGTTCTCTTCTCCATGCGAGATCTCCTCTCCCAACAGAGTTTTGTCTATCAGGGAACGAGAAACCCATCTGTCTTGGATGTGCCGTGTTCACCGCCTCGACCTGCCCCAGTTCTGTTCTCCCAGGCCCTTTCAGGCGAGAGGGCGGATTTGCACCCTGTATCTCCTCTTCCTGAGTTTTTCTGAATCTGTTGTCTGTTCCTCCATAAAATATATCTATGTGCAATAGCAGCCTCGTATAATTAGGGGCAACCTCTTGAGGCATTATTGCTATTTACAGCCATTGTTTCTCTTCGTTGAGATGCACAGTGCTATTTTCATGAAGTAGGGCAGTTCCCAGGGCTTCAAATTGTATTGTTTTGGTTTATTTCCGTTTTTCTCTATCTGTTGCGTTACACATCTAAAGTGTTTGACATCAGGTTTTAACAGTGCAGGCAGGCATTCTGGTTTTCAATTTTCTGTTGAACAAAATGTCAGAGGGTGAAAACCCACACTTTAACGGTATTGTTCCTTAATTAAATAGAACTAAATATGAATAGGAAACTGATTCCAAGGTCTTGCAAATAAGAACTTTCTTTTGATATCATTTCCCAATACCTCTTTAAATTAGGGATAACGGAGATTATTGGTTGCTTCTCACTAGGCACTGTTTAAATTCACATCCATTAAATTCTAGCCCTGTCTCGGACATATCTCTGGGTAGGTAGAATATGCAAGAAAAATGGATTTGATAAAAGCAATTGTTAATTCAGTTGCGCTATCTGCTAGGGAGACTATGTCAAAGAAGTGCAAGTAGCAGTCTAAGGGAAGTGTATTTTTCTACGTGGGGTGAGCAAAGGTTGGGAATGTGCCTTTCCAGATGTGCTGTACTCTGTACGTTGCTTCATTTGTGAGGCCGGCCTTGCCAATAGTTATGAAAATGGACATCCTTGTGTCATTAGAGACATTGTTTGTAAATGCAAACTGACACACGTAAACCTCAAGTATTGTCCCACTGCAGGCAAAGGCTGTGGAATACATGCCTGCAGCCACCAAATCTCCTCTTTAACTCCTTCGGTTTCCCATGTCCGTTTTCACCACGGCAGCCTTGTTTTGTTCATTCCGACACCTGGTTTGGGCACAAGTCCTTCTCCTGCTTTACGTCCTTGAGGGAATCTCTGTGTCCTGCCGCCTTCTGCTGGGTGACATGTATTGGGGATGGCTCCAGCAGTGCCGACCCCACTACCAGGGATTACCTCAGGCATCCCACAGAAGCAGTCTTTGCCTCTAAACAGAGGCATCTAGGCAGCCCCCAAAAGAAAGCAATCAATCAACTCAGGGCTGTCTCAACACTTTTTTTTGGTGGCTGCTAGACTGAGCGTGGCTCACAAGGTCCCCCAAGGTGTGTTGGATTCAAGAGGCCGATCACATACATAGCCCGAGTTGAGCATTCTGCATAACATCAGATCTCTCTGGTGGTGTAGCTCTGTAATTCATCTTTAAATTAAAGTATCTGTCCTGGATTTTAACCTTTTCTGCGTAACTAAGGGAAAAAGTGCTAATATTCAAAACCAGCTGATACAGTGAAGCATTGACATGTTGTGGTAGTTTAAAGAAGCGCCAAGGTTTGTTGCAGCGAAACAGGGGATTGTATTTGCATTTGATTCTGCAACTCTAATCTCATCAGAGCTGAGACAGCCAAGATAAACCTAAGGCAACTTCAGACTTAACATATCTTCTTTACGCAGTCATGTTTAGCAGTGCTGCTATATATTCCCAGGACAACTATGGCCTTTTTTTTAGTGTGTATTGGAGTGTTTCTGGTTTTAATATACAGGTCTGACTTTGAGGAGGAGAAAAACATGCTTTTTGTAAGTTTTTCATGCTGAGAACCACAATTAAAAGTAATTGCTTCTATTTCCAAAGTAAAACGTGCCTTTAAAAAAGTATAATGTTCACTAGTACCCAGGGGGACATTTATGCCATGAATTTCCATATTTCACATTGTAGGTGCTCCTATCTCCCTCTCCTAAAGCAGTTCTTCCTGAGAAATGAATGAAGCAGATTCCTGAAGAAGAAAAAAACATCCAACACAGTATAAAGGGAAAAGGAACACAACATACCAAAAGTATGAAATAAAAGGGATCATTGCATCAATATAAAGGCATTTGTATGAACTGCCTCATAAATATAAACAGTGTAGACTGCTGTGATAAGTAGAGACATTTTAAGGTTGAGATGTTTTATATACAACTCTGATGCTAATTGTGAACTAGAAAGATTATATTGATAAATGAATCTTGCCTT
>NW_009630766.1:31038-51619 GCF_000690535.1 Cariama cristata | reverse complement strand
TAAAATAATAATACAATAGTTAAATATTTGTGCTAAATATTAGTAATATAATTATGTTACTGATAATACTGTAGGATATTATGTAATTGAGTAGAAATTTGAAAAAAGAAATATATGTGTATGTTGCTTCAAAATATACAAACACATTTTGAAGGAATGAAGAAATGTCTGGAATGTGTAGGTTGGACTTAATCCATGTGTATGAAGACTGAATAAAGATTTTCAATTGTCTTTTAAGAGTGTTTTTGTAGACCCTAGAAAGCTAATAGAATAGCTTCAGATTCATAAGAAATTAACCAGCTGAACGTAGCAATGTATCATCTCATCTAGCTCCCTTTATAGGTCAAGAAAGAAACCTAAATCAGAACAAATTACTGAAGGAAATAATTTGTTTTCTAAAATCAGAGCTACTACCATTCGTATAATTTATCATAATATTCCAGTATAAATGAAGGTTCTGACCCTTTGAACAAAGCAACTGAAAATTCTTTGCTCAAGAACCTATGAAACAACACAAATATAATTATGGACTTATTTTTGTCCTTATAAGAAAGATTAAGACACTGAAAGCTTTTACATTGTGTCTGATTATTTATACTCAGGGTGACCTCTATATAAGATGCTGAAAAAATAACTTGGAAGTTGTTTCTCTTTAGGCATTACTTTTCAAACTGACATTATGGCATTATGTCAGGAAGCACCCCAAGTCTTGTGTGTAATAACTCCACCCCAGGGGCAGAAAGATGGGCAAATGGACTTCTGAAAAATAAAAGATGCTAGTCTGAATTTAAAAAGATATTAGTGAAACGAAATGGATATCTGAAATGCACAATATGTATATGCTTTTTGATAACATAGTCTCTGTTTTGTGGATTTGGAAAAACAAAGCTTTAAAACATAAAATATTTGTTACTAGTCTTTTCCAATTTTCCATTGATTTTTGCTGCATACTTCCTTGCTGTTGCATGAATCATTCTCTCAATCTTTCTGGTATTTCAGAGCGTGAGGGCAGAGAAAAACTCTGGTAGTCAGGTTTTTTCCTCTATTTTCATGCTTGCTTTCATTCTCCTGTTCTTTGTTGCTCAAATACTTCTTATCATTTCTCCTAACTTACTAATTTTCAGCATTATTCTCTCATTCTGTCTAGCTGAGTATTCCCTTCTGACATCTATTCCTTCCTTAAATTTAAGACTAATAAACCCCATCACACTATTTCTTTTCCTATAAAATGAGCATTCAGATTGCAGAGAGCAGAGGGTCCAGTATCGTCTGAGGCAGCTTTTTTAAATGGTTGGTTTCAAAAAGGTCACAAAAATAGAAGATTAGACCTGAAACAATGATAGTTTTTTAACAAAAATTAAGCCTGTTTTGTTGGCTGCTATGGTAAATGAAAATTCTATATAATTGTGGAAAACATAGAGCAAAACTTTTCATTTAATTGAGCGCCAGGATAATACAAAACAACACAGATACAGCATAGCTTGCTCGGATTTATTTGGAAATTAATTGTATGCTCACAATTGAGGAAAAAACCAGTGTGTATCCTCATAATTTTATCAGAGGAAACAGTGGTTGAACCTAGGGGCACAAAATATAATATCTGTGGTCAGCTGTAAGTAAACAGCAAGAGCGTTGAGGGCAGTGAATAGATTTGTGCTCCATTAAAGCCTTAGGAAGTTGGCCTCTGTGATACCTCAGTGCTTTTCTACTTTTGTTGCCTCAAACTTTACTTCTGCCAGAGTTAATGAGATATCACTGACACCTGCAGTTTCAGTGACCTGTAGATCATTGCATTCAGCACGGGGATTGGAAAACCATAATTAAAAAACAGAAGGCAGCAATTACTAAATGCAGAGTAAGCCACATTTTGTAATACACAGTGATGACATGCAATCATATAACCCTTTCCTAACATGTAAACATTATAAGAATAAAATAACGTTGAAAAATGACACTATCCATTATTTTAGAATTTAATTTCAAAGAGAGTAAAGAATATGTGTCTCCTTCTAACGTATTTAGCATAAAAATCTCAGGTACTAGGAGTATCTGTAAGGCTAATGTAGTAAGAAATTTGTTTTTAAAAAAGTAAAATGTAATTTAATTGCAGAAGCATGACTAGCATGACCTATTTCTTCATGTAAGTCTCTCCTGTTCTGCTTTTTATAGCGCTTTCTGGGCTTACAGACTTTTATGCTCGTTATGATCAACTAGATGCCAACCACAGTCCTGTATTATTGTTAATGATGATTCATAAGACTATGGTAACTCTTCCTCATATCCTTTACTTCCAGAATTTGCTTCAGATTTGAGTATGCTTTTGCTGTTGCCTCAGAAAACTTCCAAGGAACTTTTTCTATAGCTCTTTTTCTTCAGTGACTAATTTTTAATAAAATTTTATTATGTGCTGGAAAATGTTTAACACCAGAGATCATTAAATTGAAAGCTGAAGCTCTTCGCTTTTATTACTTGCTTTAAAGAAGTCTTCATTATTAGCACATTATCTTGATAGTAAATTAGTTTGAGGTGGTTTTTTTTTCAGTTGAGTACAATCAAGGGAAATTGGGGAAAAAAAGCACCTGATAACTCTTATTTAGTCCATAACCCAAACCCAATATTCTCCTTCAAGTTTTAGTGACACAATCTTTATAATTATCTTCATTTCATTAACTGTTTGACCTCACTTCTCTTTGTTAGAGTATAAGTAGGTGGACTGACCCATTGCCCCAGGGTTTAACTCTGAAATTGGCAACGGGCTAATGGGCTGAAGAGGTAAGTGGTAACCATTTATTACTGCACTTTTTGTGGCTGTTAACTGCAGGTCAGTTTGCCTGTGTATGAAAGATACTCCAAAGTGTCATTCAAAATATTCTTTTTTTAAACTAATGTCTTTGCTTACCAGATGTTTCTATAAAGTCTCCCACAATCTAGTACATAATACACATCTCAAAAATACAGTGGGTTACTGCTTGGCAGTGGTTGAAAAGGGGTATGAGTAAATCAAATTTAAATTTCTTAAGGGATATTTTAAGTAACATCAAAAAACCAGATTGCTAGGTATGGCTAATGATCTCGTGTGGTCCTGGGGATTAGCACTTGTCTTTTTCTCTTTCAAAGGGAGAAAGAGAAGATCCCCCTTAATTACTTTTCACATGTTATTGTTTTAGCGATATCTTTCCTCACCTCATATTTCATATCAAGTTTTTTTTTTAGTATATTTCTCTCTCTCCCCCTCACACCATGACTGTGGAGGTGATTGGGAAATGGACAATATTTCTAGTTTTTGTTAAAGTTCCATTTAGCAGAAAAATAGTAACACATTGTTTTCTTTTGTGACTTTCCTAGCTGACATGTTTTTTGCATCTTCTGTTAAAAAAATGTGTATGTGAGCAATGAAAATGAAACTGAATTTATGTGCCTTTGCAGTTGCACATTAGTAAACCTATTTTAAGATTTGTTAGTATTCGCACTTTTTTCTACCAATGTTACATGTAAAAGAAGACATGAAATGTGCAGATGATCTAATTAATCATTTTAAGTGGCTTACAAACTTTGATTGTAATTGTGAAAGCACTCCCAAGGGAATTTTGCTACCCAAGGATATGTTGAAGATTTATTTGAAAATTATTAATGTAGGTATCCTGTATACAATATCTATTATTAATCTGCTGATAAAAAATTTCTCTTGATATGTGTATATGGAGCAAAGTAGGAAACATTAGAGAGAGTTAAGTGATCTTTTTCTTTGATTTGAGCAAAGAAGTGATTTGGAAAAATATTCACAAATAAAATATTGATTGGACATTTGGGCCATTAATAGCAATTTTCTAGCAATTCCATTGAAAACATTGCTTTGAATCATAGAGCATAGGAAATGGAGAATGGACTAATGATAAATCCAAGGCATTCAAATTCAATTTAATCTTGAGCAATTCATGAAATCACCTACTGGCCTACATCTGAAGTCTCATCATCTTCCAGAATTGTTAAGCTCCCCCTTATTCTGCGTGTATTATTTTATGTTAAAATAATAATAAATAAAATGTAAAATAAAAAATAACAAATAAAAGGTGGTTTTATTTTCAATGAGAAAGTAACACTGTCTGAAGGAATGTGCTCTCGTGTAATGGAAAAGCAGACATTCAATTAAAACAAAAAAAATTCATATCAAGTCTGTATTTGTTCAGTCCTTAGAAGTTAAACGGATGGTGCTTAAATTGAATGTCTGAAGCTGTGAAAAATGGAGTCATAAAAAAAAGACTATTGAATCTTTTTTTATTACTAAATATTTTGAGGTAGTTTATGGATTACTTATGGAATCCTATTTTCTCATATCTTTTGAAAAATAATAGTCCTTATCTCTGTTGATGGAACTGTATCATGATGGTAATTGTATTAGTAGGTATTTTTTTTATAACAACTGTCTTTTTAAGATGGGACTTAAAGAAACAGACAATTGGAAGCAAACAGTTTATTTTGGAAAAGCTTCCTCTACCAGGATTCCTACCTTTTCTTAAATCAATAAGAAAGACTCTTTTAAGGCATGATTGGGGAAAAAAGTCAAAGTTTCAAAAGGAAAAGCATTTCTCCAAGTGACCTCATTTATGAAACGCAGCTCATGGTTCAGAAAGGTTCCAGCTTCACTGAGTTGGTCCTCCTGGGGTCTGTAACTTTTCCAGGGTTGGGTATCTTTCGCTTTGTCTTCCTGAAAATACAGATGTTCGTGTCAGTGACTGTAACTTCGGTAGCAGCTTTGTTCATCTGGGAAGACTGTAATTGCCTATAAAGCATATTCTGATGGTGTGTATTATTGCTGCTCTGAAGTGTAAGTGTTATACAGTGTTCATTATCGTACAGCTAATTGCTTTTTCCTTTGTGATGACTGTTGAAAATCAAGACTGTTATTGAAGGAATGTGTTTATTTGGTTGTTTCAGTTTCTTAAGTATTATAACATTAAAAAAAAAAAATCCCACCTTAAGATGCTCAAATATCTTAAGCATTTTTACTAAAATTTTATAAAACTATTATAAAAGAAAGTTTTGATATTTTCTCCTCTGCAGTGAAGGATAGCCTGTTTTAAAACCTTTGAAATAGTGGAAAAATTAAGAGAAGTAGAAGGTGTATTTATACATTAAATAGAAGGTGTATTTATACATGTAGCTATACCCTTGAGTATATACCCATCTCTCTAGCCATCCTTGAACTTGGCATGCTACAAAATATTAGGTATTTGAACTTCCCCACTGTATAAGAAAAAATGATGGTAAAATTTAGCTATTGTTAAGGGAATGTGAAATTATTATAGGTTTAGATATAATGTAATATAAGTAACTGACTTGTATAGACATATAAAGTTTTTTCTCTAATACTTATTATATGTACGATGATCCAACAAAAACTTCTGGTTTTCAAACCTAATATGTTCTATTTCCTTTTCTTGTTGTTTTAGCTACAGATACATTTACAATAGACATCTAGGGTTACTGCTAAAGAAATGGTTATTGGAAGAAATTTGAAGTGAAATGATCCATATCAAGTGAGCTAATTGCATTCTGGCATTAGACATAAGTGTTCATGAATAACTAGGTCACTCAAAAAAAATAGACTTCTACTGTCTACCCCCAGTCTCTGATACTATGTTGGAGTAATATTTTAGCATCGGTGAAAGTTGCTTTGCACTGTGAATTTATTGTATTGTCATACACACTAAGGACAGAAGAAACCTGTGTGGAAATCTAGTCTCAGCTGGCATAACACTTGCCACGAAGGTTTTCTATGATATATACCTTGACAATTTTATTCTACCAGGTTACCACTTGTATAAAAACTCCTTAATAATGCTTTCATCCATGTCCTCCGCACCAGAAATTCAGCAAAAAGGAGTTATAAACACATAACTCAGACCTTCTTTCCTATCTTGCATGTTGTGATCCAGTGTAACTGAAGTCGAGATTCTGTCCTTACATGGACATTCTTTAGAAGAAAAAAAAACTAGGTAACTCTTCCTCTGTAATCTAGTTCAGCTAGGCAGAATTATAATCACCCCTTATTCTCTGTTACCCTTAAGCCTATTTTGGTTTTTAGATATTGGATAAAAGAGCTGAACAGACAAAATCTAGACCAGGACAGTAAATTTCATTACAGAATAATTTAGCATCTGACATTGTATCATCGTTGCTGAGTGCTCCTAGAAGCATTCTACTGCTGTGAGGAAAATGCCACCTGACTTTACTGTCCAGCCCATTATTATTTATTATTTAAATTGGATTAATGCGAGTTAAGCTCTTTCCAAACGCACAGAATGATGCATTTTTGTACTTTTAAGAGCCTGCATGGAAATGTCTTTCCCTGTCAAGCCAATATATCACAACTGACTCCAGTGCAACCCTGGGAAATTACATACTGGCACGTAATCCAGGCAACAGTCCAAAATGATGAAGAAAAAGGACACAGATAAGCAGATAACTTTTAACTTAGTAGTACGTCACTAGGAAAAAATGTGATTAAAGTAATGATGTGAAAACAACGCATTAGTAAACAGTATGTCCAACAGCTGCCTCTCTGCCTTGTAAATTCTGCCTGTTCTTTATTAGGAAGATTGCCACTATCTTGATGAAATTTGGATTTAGACTACTTTTCATTATTCTAAATTATTTGCCATAGGAATTATTAACATAGGATCAAGAATTATGGAAAACCTTGAAAAGAGATATGTTAAAATTTAAGTTCTTCTAATTATAGTCCTGTTTTTCATTTAATTTTCTTCTTTAATTTCAGATTTTATAATGACAAGTACCTGCTTAGTATTTCACCAATCACTTAATGCAAAGGGTCCTAGGAGTATGAGGTGATTATACATATTTTGTAGAATGACTTTAAAAACACTTTGTATTTATGGGAGTACAAATATACATCTCAGGTATTTATAATTTTCAGAAGACAGACTTACCCTCCAGAACAGAAGTGTTAAAAGCTACAGATAATAGCATTCATCTTGGCTCAATTTTATGTGCAAGTACTACTGTTCTGTTTATTTAGGCATCATATGAACTTGACTGTGTAACCGTCAGTTTGGAAATACGCAATGGCATTCTAGCGGGAATGCATTTTCTCCAGTTTTAGTACACTTCAAATACTGGGTAGAAGTGTCCTGAAATGTATAATTCTTACTACACTGGCATAACTGTAGGGAGTAGTAAGGGCTTTACAATTTTTATTTTACTGTAACAGGAACATAAATTTATGATGAGAAATAAAGCACAAACAATAACTCTAGCTCTCTTTAATTTAGCTATCCTGAGCATCCAGAGCAGTCCAGCTTCAGCTGATAGAAAAGGCAGCAGAAACAGCTGAATAAGCAAGGAGAAGTCTCAGCCTCGCTGGTTTGAAGCAAGCTCTGTCCAGCCCAAGCAGCATGCCGTTCAGTATTTTCTGATTCTCCTTGCTTTGTAGGCAGATTCTGCGGCCTTTACTGGTTTGGTTTGGTTTGGTTTGGTTTTTTTAAGGACTATTTTAGGTTTTTCCCAGTAGTTAGTTACTTGATTAGAAAAGCTCCTAACAGGAATGGAGATGAATGTTTGTGATATCAGAAGACCTGTGAGGGACATACGGCCACCCCATTTGCCAAGAACAGATGATGAATGATGCTTGTAAGTACAACTAATAGCTTACAGGCAATAAAGGGATTAATTCTTTTTAGATAGGAAAGCTTCCTTATATTTTAATTAAACAGAGCAATAAAAACCCGTGCATTTCCAAAATGCGCATTTTTTGACAGAAACACACATGTATCAAGCAGACTTGGGAGTTATAATGCAAAAAACAACAGTATAACATCTTTTTCCTCTATTTCCCCTGCTATATTTGCCATCGCTTCCCCTGCCCCTGGTATTGCCAACGTCGTTAGTGCCTCTATTTTCTTTAAAGAGCTCAAGTAAAAATGAAGCTGCAAAGCAGATCTACAACCTCTACACCACCCCCAACACGTAATTTGTCTAAACCTCTGTGCAGTACTTAAAAGATTTTTGCTAATACCTTTAGTTCCTTTGCTCTGTTTTACTACGAGGTTACTTTAAGTGCATGAAGTATGCGCTCCTTTAATTATCTGAACTTTTTATTTATTTATCATCTCTCTTATATTGTAGCTTCTGATATGAGGTCCAGAAGAATGTATCATATTTCTTTCCTCTTTATTCTTGAAAATAAAGGATGTCTACTTCAATTTCTTGTCCCAAATTCTACCATGAAGGAACGTCGGTAATTGCAATATCAACCACTAGGTTAAACTGAAATTATTCGGGTTTTGAACAGGCTGCTGATTCTCTGGTTTTGTATTGCAAGGTCATATTCTTGGTCCAAAGTAAAGATTGTCTAACCATTGGGTTACCCAGATCTGTCACAGATCAAGTTTAATTGGAATGAAAATACCAGTGGTTATATATGTATTTATACAGAAAGAAGTTTATTACTGTATGTGTTTATTTATAGTGATTTTATACTATTTTCTCTTTTCTGATCAAATAGTGTGCCTTTCAGAAACCACTGAAAATTCACAATCCATTCCTCTGCACTTGTATACAACGGGTTCTTCTGTGACTGTACAGTAAACAACAACAATGATTCACATACAGCATGAAGAAAATCTGTTGCACTGCCAGCAACAAATTTGTCATGAGGTTTTGGTCATAGTTTATCTGACAGAAGAAGTTAGTAAGCGGAAAATTTATTCAGTCATTGTTACTAATATTTGTATTATGAAACTGTTTTAATCAATGAATGTTAGAGATGCCTTATCTCTGGGTCAGAATTCTGTTAGCTGCTCATTAAATCCAGCACAGAAGAGCAACAAAATGTATTTGGAGACAAGATTGTAATTGCTCACACAGGCAATTATTTAAATTTATTGTTACTTGAAGAAAATCTACATTTATATTTAGCGAGAAGGGACATAATCTTGATAATTTAACAGTGGGAGAGAAATCTTTTAGCTTTAAGAATTCCTTTGAATTCAAACGGTTAAGAATTGTGCATAATTCAGAAGAAAGCTTATACAAAAGCTTGGGTTTATTATTTGTAAACTATTTTCATATGAAAATATATGCACTTGTACTAGCTGACTACTTGGCCTAAATGGTCCCTGATCCAGTGCGGGTGTATTATCTGTAGAGAGGAGAGAGCCGTTCTCTCATCGTGCTTTGTGCTGCAAGTCGTGTCCTTGCTCCTGCTGTTTAGTGTCTGACGGAGGGCCAATAACCAAAGGAAACCTGCTCCCCCCTCTTCTTACAAGAGTTGGAAAATAAAAGTTGAGGGTAGTCCTTTCTTACACTTAGCTGTTTTATTCTGTCAGATATTGACAGAATCTTCATGGAGAAACACTGAAGTAGACAGGTGTGTATCACGTTCGTTTCCAGTGCTTTTTCTTTAGCCAGTGCCCCTCTATATTTTGTGCCTTAGAGTATATGGCACCAGTATGATGAAACAAGAAAACCTTTTGGATTAAATCTAGTTTCACCATACAGGATTCTCATATTTTGCACCACACCCATATGCATCTGTAAATGCACTCCCTACTAAAAGAAGTGTAACCAAAATCCACCATACCTATTCTTAAACTTTGAGAATGCTACTCTTCACTCACAAGTTTTCCCGTGAAGGAAGGGTATATATGACTATTATATGTTTTTTGGAAGTCCGAGTCTTGACCTTGTGCTCATTATTTACTGAGTAAACTTAATAATTGATTACATCCCTCAAGATTTTTTTTTATTGCTGTGAACACAGTTTGTGGTGTTCCTTCTCCATGTAGTCAACAGCCCTTTGAACATAAGGGATTCCTCAAATGATTTACACTAAGAACAAGAATAGTCTGAGAGCATTTGGAAGCATCTTCTACACAATCAGAACTGCAGGTGTGTTTTAATCACATGGAAGTTTTACTTTTCTGACATTTTATTCCTTTATTTTAAAAATTCAGTGAGATTTCCAGTTGGTTTAGAATAGCTTGCTGATTGGGTCTTATATTGTGGCTTTGGATAATTTTCTGATTTTTAGACCCATTCTGAAGATGCAATAGTACTGCACAGTCTTTGAACATAGTCCTTTCTTGATAGCACATCTTACAGAAACACAGTCCAGCTTCTCAGCTGATTTGTATTGATATCTATGCTGATTTGTATCAATATTCTTTTTCTTAGGTGACTGGTTATTTCCTTATTAATATTAAGGATCTGAGTCAGAATACCACATCATTCTTCCAACTCTCAAGTAATTGTGCAGGTTAGGTCTCACTGGAAACAGGGTGGAAAACTATTACATTTCTAACGCTAATCAGCTGAAAGTGCGGGTACAGAAGAAGCAGCATTTGATTTGTCTGTACTTAAGATGACTTTATAGCTGCTGTTGTTTCCCTTTGGAAGTTTGCAAGGAGATATTTAATATCTTTAGTAGTATGTCACGCTCATGAGTGGTTGCAGAGTTTAGCCAATTGTCTTCTGTTGTTTATTCGTTTTAAATTGCCATACTACTGAAGGAATACCAAAGGCCTGCAGAATGATACAGTGACTATAGAGTAACTTTCACATTAATTATCTTCATGTTGGTATCGTATCATCTGCTATCCAGTAAATTACAGATGCCAGAGTATAGAGAAGTACTCTAAGCTGGAGTACTTCTAGCTCAGTACTTGGGCTAGAACTTGAGCTCAGTTGTGCAAATGGTAACCTTGAGGGAACCAACTACCTTCCTCTCAATTACCAATTGTGAATGTAACATCATAGTTTGGACCATCATGAAGTTTAGCACAACTGTAGTTCCCAATTATGAGACACTTGAAAAAAATACATGTGATTTGGTGATTCAATGGTTCATCTTCCTTCTTTTTTCTGGCACGATGTGGCAGAGCACTGGCCTAGAGAGCTGCAAAGACAGAAAGAAAAGGTTAATGTCTAACTCCCACTGCAAATCAATCGGGAGGAAAAAAGTGAAAAAACATCTCAAATGCATGATTTTAATATTAGACTAGCCTCAGTAGAGTTGCATAAAATTGTTTCAATGTGAATTTAGAGCCAAAAATAGCAGAAGCACATCAGCTAGCTTTTGTTTGAAGTAATCTACAAAACAAATTTACTAACTTGCATAAAAATTCTCTTGAAAGGCAGTAAAGTGATTACATAAGTGCCAAAAGCAATCCAACTTGGTCAAGGTGACCCTCCATCCTCAAACAATAATATTGTGCCTAGATCTTTACAGTGTATTCAGCGTACTATATCACACTGATCTGAGATCTCCAGTCACAACAAGCAAGCCTAAACTTCTGTTAGAAAGACATTAAAAAACACAGCTGATTTCCAGATACATCATTCAGAGATTAATATGTATATATTATATATTGAAGAATTTTGGTAGCTGTTTGTTTTTCTTTTTCCTCAAAGTGCTAGGAGCTCTAGAGGAACGTGGAATACTGATGTGGTAGATATCTTAGCACATAATACAAAAGAAAGTCCAGACCCACCATGCTCTGCAATATAGTACTTGTACAAATGGTATACAACCTGTGCTCTGTAGTTGGATATTTTTTAACTTTATTAAATAGTATATTTCTATAGTTTTTATATTCCTATGCAGAATGTAAACTGGAGGTTAGTTGCCATCCTGATTTATATATGTTCCCATCTTTGTATTTTAAATGCATGTGAAGTCTCAGGAAGCCTAAAATGTATTCACCCACTTCACATGTTTAGGACCTAAAAGAGTAATTGTATTTGTTTGGAGATGGAATTATTTCTGTATTTTACCACATTATTCTTAACTCTGACGGACTGCCATTTTATTTCTTGTCCCTGGGTGGGGTAAGCCATGTAAAATGCAGCATGGGCAACAGAATGAAACAAAGTTCTGTTCCTACTATTTCTGCTAATTCAGTGATCCTGCAGTTTGCCATGGAGTACTTCTGTTTTCTCATCTGTGAAATAAGGGGCACTGTCTACTGCAAAACACAGTAGGAGAGCTATTTTGAGTATGCATGTTTGTTGTCAGGTCCATACTTTTTCATTGTTCCAAATAAGTTTCAATTTATGATGTTACAAGCAAGAATTAAAAATAGGGAGACAAGATGGAGACAACCTTGCGTGAATAACTCTATCTGCTGTTGTTAGTGACATGCAGGCATATTATCAAATATACTAATTTGCTCTTTGTTACTTATCATTTACTAATGCCTCTTTCTATTTTTTTTTTTAATATTACACTGGCTGCCTTTTTCCTTACATGCTTTCTGACATCTTGCCCTTAATTTCTGTGTCTGGGGTAGGTGGTTTGGGTTTTTGGGGTGGTGTGTGTGTGTTTGTTTTTTATAATGCGTGACACTGTCTAGGTGATGAATTCTCAAGTACTCCAAGGCTCTGATTGGCATAGGTCAGATAGTGCTCTGATTCTCTCTGTCTTTGTAATCCTTCAGCTGCTCTGACTGCTAAATTGCTTATGAATCTGGGGTGGTCTTTGCAGGTAACAGTGCAAGTAGGTAGAAAGTGTAACATCCAGTAAGTATTCTGGTAGTACTGAGAGGAGCTGTAGGGGATTCTGCAGTCTCAAGTTACATACTCAGGACTATTGTCTTCAAGGTGCACTGGGGAAAAATATTTTAAAATCTGTTGCTTACACTTAGAAAGGTCTCCTGGAAATAGAGTTCATGTAATATGTTGCCAGACAGCCATAGAATACCCTGAAAGTCATGTGGAAATTTGCTCTTTCTTGGATTTCAAAAATGTACTTAGAAATAAGGTTTGAAGGACACTCTTGTTAGTGTAAGGCAGCAAAACCTGGTAGAGCTAATCTTGTCTTTTAAAAATACGTTAGAAAGATATTGATATCTAATTGCTTTGTATCAGGTCTGTAGCATAGCTAATATTCCACAGAACTGATCCTTTGAATAATTACAGGATAGGAAAAGTAGATGTAGCGTTTTACTATGTTTAAACACAGTTATTTCTCAAGTTGTGCCCAATTCTTTTGCTTGACTTAGAGAAATAACAAATTAAAACTTTATCATTGAAATACTAATGATTAATGATATGGATGCCAGAAGTCTATTACTAAGTCCTTTAACAGCACAATAACTCAAGAAAATCTTGATGTGCTACGTGGCAAATCCAGTCATATTTCTAGGCCAACTACATAGAGACTTCAGTAATAAACGTAATTTTTTCCTTGGCCATTTTAGAAGTTATTCTGCTTTTCCTTTTAACTAGATATAGGTTTAGGTGTATTGGGTGCAATAAAGTGCCTTGAAAACAGTTTAGCAATGATGTTTTTATGTTTTTAAATGTATCCAACAATATATACACACCTATTTGATATAAATAAAGGTTTTAGGATACACTTCTCTTGAGATGTTTATGCAAAGGCTGTCTGTGGATCTTAACAGCACACTATCAGATGAATTATAAACATGTCTGTAGCATAACTTTATGGTAACCCAGTGACCTACTGTAGTGCTGTGAGATCTGAACTCAGGACTGAAATCCTTTAGTACTACATGAACATTTTCTTTAAAATCTGTGAGAGAATAGAAAAATTAATCTAAGGGAAATCTCAGAACAGAAAGATCATAGAAAAAGGCTGCATTTGTGGACTGAAAAAAATAGAAGCAAGGGTTGTCTTATAGGACTCCCACCCTGTTTTGTAAGGTACTGAACCTGCTCAACTTCTGCTGGAATTGCTATGGTGGTGCCTAGAAGTTTGCAGGACCAAACCCATAATGTGTTATCAATAGATTTCCCACAGCAGTCAGCTGTCCTCAAAACAAGTAATACGTATGCAGCTCACACTTCACTATATCATTAAAGTTAGCACTAGGCTTCAGAAAATGTTTGTATCATTAGACCAGTTGACTTCAAAGAAAGCAAATTGTATGGCAACAGAGCATTTCTCCCACTTACAAAAGTCAGGATTAACAAAAGCTATGCCTACAGGTGGAGTAGAAGAGATCTAATAGGACTTGTTAAATTTCCTAACTGGATTGTATGAAGTGTAATTTAGTTTTTGTTCTTTAAGGCACAAACTTTCATATACTGGTATGCACTTATAAAATAGGAGTTGTTTTTCAAAAGATATTTTTCTGCTCTTTACATATCAACCAAACAGTTAAAGCTGTAGGCAGCTGTGGGAACATCTACCTGGTTACAAACAAAATCCCAACAGATAATCATATAAAGCAAACATTTTACCAATTCCACTGGCTTCTTTCATGGAATGCAGTGTCACTTGCTAGTGATAATACTGAAATCTTGTATTGCTGTTTACTGACAAGATGTAATTTCCATGGGTTCATTTTACAGATTCTTGCATATATATAAATTCTAGCCTGGTATTTATGTCAGCATACTTTAAGTTTGCTGTATGAATACCAAGTTTGGATATTTTTAGCAAAGACAGACCTGTTTGGTTTTGGCAGAATGGAAGCCAAGTGTCCTTTAAATTCACTTTACAAGTATGTCCTCTACTAAAATAGCGGGTAAACAATAGGCTAAATTACTACAGGTAATAAATGAGAAATTATGTAGTCTCCTGATGCTAAATATGTTGCTTTTTTTCATTGGATTAGCATAAAATTACTGGGCACAGGTGCTTTTGTAATTGGGACTCATTTGGAAAATGTTAGTGTTCAGTGACCCTCAAAGTTGAATAGCTGGTTTTTGTGGTGGTGTTACGATGCAGTACCATTTCGAGTAATGTCAGAATACCATCTGTCCTCACATTTTAATAGTTTTTCTTACGTTACAGAAGACTTCTATATGTATTTAGATGCAGATCGCAGTTCTGTTATCTGCAGAAAATTACGAATGTCTTTTTTATTAAGAAGCTTTCTTGTAACTGAACACGTTCTCATCACCCAAAAGCGTATGGCAGTAGAATTGCCTTGTTCACAGAATGCACTTGAATATCCTCCATAGTAAGCTATTAATAAATATCAGACTTGTACAGGTTAGTTCTCTTATCACTGGAATCAAGCTGTACTTTAAATGATTTGTTTGTTTATTTTGTTTAGTTTGGTTTGAAGTCATAAGGAGGCATACTGAAAAAAATGCAAGCTAGAAGAGTCTGGCAGCCAGAATGATCTTACAAAGCAAATTTAGCTTGTCAGAATGTACCCAAACGGAAATTTTTCTGGGCTATTATTAGGTCTTATATAGATCTAATGGGAGTGATTAATTAATTTAAGGATTTCCATGACAGTAAAAGCCTTAAGGAAATGCTGTCTGATTAGTTCTAAGGTCTGTTTTTTGGCCAGTTGTGATTTTTCTCCACCCTTTTAATGTGAGAGAGAAGTAAAACCAGTCTAAGCATAAGTTGTTTAGGACCAATAATGTTTTGGGAGGAGGTGGTATGTGGAGGTATTTACAGCTTTAGAGATAGTAACAGATGTAAACTGCAATACACCGTTTTATTGAAGGTTAAAATACCTTTATTGTTTTAACTTGCTTTCTATTTTTTTCATACAAAAGATTCTAGTAATAGAAGAATGAAGCATAAAACAAGAGAACGTAGAATTGCTACAGTAAACCAGTAAAGACTAAAAAAGTTATGGATAATCAAATAGCTTTTAGTGCTCTGTTTTCAGATTAATACACATTCATACAAACTCAAAAAGTATTGGTGTCAATCCTATGGTTCCACCTTCTGAAAGAGGGTAGTAGAATTGTCATTCTTTTCTCTGCTCGCTTTCTATTTAGAGCACTTGATAGCCGGGGCATTGCATAGGCTATTCGAGACATGTACAACTTTAGAACAGAACAAGTATTTTGCAGTGAATAGTTTATCTGCTTAGATTTTCTGTTTGTTTTTTTTCCTGAAAGCCATCATGAGCCATCTACAAATAGGTTTTTTTTCTTGCTACTACTATTAGTATTATTAGGAAAAAGACATAAAGGCCATTCAATAAAAAAAAAAAAAAAAAAAAAAAGAAGTTGCTTCCTTACTGTCCATTGTGCAAGTGAACTTCTACTCTGTTAACCACAGAGTATTTTAAAATATAAAATGGGTAAATGGGTACTGGCAAAAAAAAAAAAAAACAACCAAAAAAACAAAAAACACAACCCACAACAACAAAAAGAAAACAAACCCAACACAGAACACCACCACATGCTCTAGAGAACTTGCAGTGACCTTCAATCTAAACATAGGGGAGTGTAATAACACTTTGATATTAACTGTGTCTTGTAATTATATCTAAATTTAATATATTATTTATATCAAGATCACATATCATGCTATATATTAGATCTTATAAATTATATACAATTATATATGCACAGATGTGTGGTATGTGTGCACTAAGCACTACTTAGAACTACTTAGATTCTTTTATGGTGGTCATTCATGATTAAAATATAATTTGCACTGTAAATGTTTAGCCTCACAAGGTATCTTCCCTAGCTCTTGACTAATGAGATTTTTTGAACGCTTCTTTTCTATTAGAGTAGGTTTTTTTCAAGTGAGGAAGGACCCCAGAATACTTAACAAAGAAAAATTTAAAAGCATTATTGTCCATATTATGTCTAACATAATGTATTGCTGGGAGGCAACTGTATGTACGAGGGAAAATTCTGCGTTCATAGTAATGTTATGAAAAGGATGATTCAGGAAATTAAAATCGAAATATGTCATCTATCTTCCCAAATGATCTATTTGAAGGAAGAAATCCTTTCCCTCTGATGGATGTTCAGCCATTTGAGGTTATTGTGAATGTTTATCTCTGAGAAATTTCATTACAACCAACAGAAATGCATGTGAAATGTGAAAAAAATAAAATGTGATTTTTTTGGTATCCATGTTAAAGATGTCCTAACAGTTTTCACTTTTAATGGCAGTGAGGTTATCCTAGATTACTTGCAAAACTTGACTGTTGTGCTCAATACTCAGTGTTGGCATAAATGTATACCAGTAAGCAGCTATTTTCCACCTTACACATATTTGAAGATAGTGCAAATAAATAAAAACAAATAATCAGAGGTAATTCTGCTTTCTTAGGTAACAGTATGTAGAAGTTTAAAGATTTGGTACATTGTAGGATTTGTAGTCCTTTGAGAATTACCCTATATAAATGTAACTCTGTAGATGAGCATTAAATAGAAATAAAAACTGATCTCTCCCACTTATTGTTGAATAATATAGACTGTGCAATACAGAAAAGCTATTACCTCTACTATATAAACAGACAAATATATGTATATATGTATGCAATGACCATCACTGTCATAGAAATATATATGGTGATTACTGTTATTAGAATTGGCTTTTCTTATTCATTTCTGCACGTGAGTTAAACTGTGGAAGTTTTTTAAGTCAAGATATAATGAAATGCAATACAATTATTTCCTTTATACATACATAGATATTAATACTTCTTTATCTATGATTTCTGTTGTGGAAAGATATAATAGACACTCAATTACTTTTAAAATGTCTGAAATTTGTCGGGCTAGGAGAGCGAGTCAAAAGTCTATCATACAATCCAAAAAGCAACTATGAACTTCTGTAATTGCAAACTATTACTCAAAAAAGAGGGGGAAGGAAAAGATTATAGGATTGACACCTTTTTCTTGCCTGAAATAAATGTGAGACGTTACATGGCAGTTGGCTTGTGTGTAGGTGTGTGATATACAGACTGAGTCCCTAGTTTCCAGGAGCAGTCAGATAGAACCGACTTTGGAAAGGAGATATTCTGGCTCTTGCTCTATGCACCTTGCCCAGAAAAGCTCTGACAACTTCATCTGACAGCTACAAAACTGCTTTAGTTTTTCACAGTAAGTGCTACAAATCCTTGAGCAATTTTGGGTTTCCTAGACATGACAATAAGCCATTTCCATCCCAAAGGAAAAAGACGTCTCCCAGAAGAATACAAACTGCCTGAGTGCTCTGAGAAGCGGGGATGACTCAGACCTTGGTTGTTTCCTATCTGTAGCCCCTTTGTAGACCATCTGTTTAGTAACCTTGGCGCAGGCGGGTGAATAGAAGCAACCCCTAGCCCAGGGGGGGTCTGAGATTGGCATCGCTCAACGTGTCAGACTGATGTCACAAAGTGCAGCCAGGCGCAGCAGGCATGCCAAAGACAGGCTAGCAAGTCTTTGCTGTAGGTAGTTTTTGAACGTTTGTAGATTGGCCAAGTGAAGCCTCCAGTAGCAAAAAAATGTGTTTCTGGGCAAACTCCAATGATTTTTGTGTTTTAAAATTTATCAAAACAGGCTCTGAATATGCATATCAGGACATTGCCCATCATTAGAGAAAAAATCATCATGGCTCTCATAGAACTCGGGGTTTTTTTCAGTCCTTGGGTATCATGAACTTGCACTCTGCCAGAAAGTGCTTCGTTTATTTGCTTACATTCAAAATATTGTGCAATCTTCTTGTTAGATCAGTGTGAGTATCCTTAAATGTTTTTTGTTTAATGTGGAAACTGAGTATCACTAGAAACTCTTAGTGTAGAAGAGAGTAATCTGTGACAGACTAAGTAATGGGAAATAAATGCATTGATGGAACCCATATTTGTGTTGGCAGGTCATCTGGCAAGCGGTCCTGTCAATAGCACTCTGGCATCTCACATGAACAAACGCTGACTAGAGAGTAAGAGTTGTGCAGTCATGCCAAAAAGCCATGTGGGAAGAAGAAAGATCCGATAAGACTATCTCTAATATGTAGTTCAGTTCTTTCCTATATTAAAGTCAAAAAACCGTTTGAAAGATGGAATTCCATTGACCTATCTTTGCAGTTTTATTTAGCAGTTAAGATGAGGATATTATAACAATGCATAGATTGAGGAGCAAATTTGTTTGATCGTAGAAATGAAAATATATAAAGCATAACTGAAGGAAATTTCAAAGCATGAAGCAGAATTGGGCTCTGTCATTTATTCCAGTGCAGATTTTGGAAGAGAACTCAAAGAAATAATGAGTTTGGCTTGCTTCTCTGTCATAACTATTCTGCAAGTTTTGCTACAAGCAAAGCACCCACCAACAGAGTCTAGTTTTGTCTGCAAACATGTATGTTAGATGCATTGTGAACAATTTTGCTTATTTCAAGTATCTGAAATGCAAAGCTTGGTTTTTAGTCAAGCTTGTAAGGTCTCACCAGGTAAGATGCTGTAATTTCTAAATTGTTTCAAAGGAAAAGGGATAAAAAGGTTGATGATTCTTGAAAAAAATGTTCATATGTGAAATCCTATATTGAAAAGCTTTGAGGAGGGTTCAGAAAGCTTTAAGCAAATTGGGAAGGAGTTTAGAAACTGTTTCCAAATTGTTTCACCCTGGAATACTTGATGCATTTTTATGAGGTAAGCTGTCAGTCTAGTAAATGAGCTTCATTCAGACAAATAATAGTATATTCATTTTTTATTAGGAGAGATTATTTTCAATAACAAAGGATCTTGTTTGCGAAGTCTACCTCAAAGACTCCCACATCATCAGCCTTCAAAAATATTAATTTTTATTTTGCTTCTTTTTTTCACCTAAGAACTCAGTCTCAGTCTCAAAATGTTATAGATTAAAAGTACCTACATAAGATGCAAGAAAGCCCTGTGGCATTCTGGCGATAAGAATAGAACGCAAATCTACAGGACTCAGGCAGGACCTGGCAAGGCACCTTCTTGCCCTCTGTTCTCTTATGCTACTTTGGCCTTTGGCCACTGCAAGAAGCATGGTGGTGTTTTAAACTAGACCTCAAGACGTGTAGATCAATGTCAGCTTAGGGTAACAATATGAAAAATAAATGGAGATGATGGTTGTGCAGTAGCTGAAGGGATGCAATGTTTATCAATTAGAAACCAGACAGGGAATGAAGCAGACCCATTGCTGCTGCCCAGCTTGGCTGGTGTCTAAGCAGTGCAGTTGTGGCAAGTGTTTTTTTTAAAGGCTGTTACAGAATCTGATCCCACTGGTTAAGGCAATTGTATGCAAATTGAAACACCTCGAAAAATCTTGGGTTTTGTTTTGGGAGAGAAAAAGGAGGAAGACATCTAGGATATAATATTACACTTGACTATTTTGAATATTAAAGAGGATAAGAATTGGAAGTTTTCCTGTTTTCCGCTTTCCTAGAGATAGGAAAGGCCGTAAACATTTGAAAACTTGACACAGGGAAAGTACTTTCTTGATGACAGCCTCACCTAAATATCCCAAATGTCCCCCTGTTCTGTAGAAATGAGTACAACATGCTGAGAGATCAGATATGTATGCTGCGTGTATAATTTGCTAAGATACAATCTTGAGCAAGAATCAAATTCTGAAACGAGAGACACTGTGCATGGGCATTTATTCTTCCAAGTTAATAAGGCTTCAAGCTGGCTGGTTTTCCTGGCATCCCATCCCATGTGGATTTACTGGTTCAGGTAGTCAAGAAATCAGGTGAATGTGTGTACTATCATTCACTGTGCATATGCCTCTCTTATTCAATGCAAAGACATTTAAGTTTGCAGAACTGTAATAATTCAGTCCAAACAGGCAAATCACTCAATACAGGTGTGAAATGACATTCATCGTTTAACGCAACAATTATTTATATTGATCTTTTTTAATGTGTTAACCTTCTCAT
>NW_009630766.1:0-31007 GCF_000690535.1 Cariama cristata | reverse complement strand
ACTCTTTCCGGTATTCAGTTGCTCTGTAAAACTAACAATTCCTCACTGGAAGGCTGTTGAACAGAGACTATGTTGTAAATGATAACCAGCCAGGTTTGTCTTCTGTTCTCCATCATTTTTTATAACCTTGTATTCATTAGTAATTCAATGCAGTATAAGTGACATGAGGAAAGGATGGTTCAAGCTTTCAAAGCTGGTTTCTGAAGTTCTAACTTTTCTTTGTGGAGAAATTAATCTGGTTTGTTCCCTGTCCCCATTCCCCTGAAGAGGTTCAAGATGTCTTGGAACAATTTGATGGAAACCAATTACGTAAGGACAGTTACAAACTCTGTGATCTGAAGCGTATAGCAAAAAGAGAGGCTCATCAGTGCTATTTTTAAAATTTGATTATTTTCTGGAAATATATTTTATCAGAGTAGGAATATGTCATTATGTTTTGATTTAAGGTTTTGGGGTTTGTGGGTTTTTTCTTTAGTTTTGTTTTTATTTTTAGTAAAGGTATATTTTGGAAACACAAATCTTACATAATTTACATTTCTCCCACGAATTTCAGTGGACTTTGAATTAGACCCTTGGAAGATGGATGCTTTCTAAACAAATAATTCTGCAGAACTAAGAATAACAAGGTGGTGGTCATAATGATCATCTCGTGACTGTCAGCAAATTGTGGTGCTTCCAGCTGTTTCAGTCACTTTATATATCAGCAGAGTATGCAGTTGTGATGTACAAACAATGATACATGTATCAGGATATCCAGTTTTTTAGCAATACATTTTCCAGATTTTATAGATCATTTCTTTTTGGAATAATTCCTCGTGATGTTATGCCATGGTCTAGTATTTATGGCCACAAAATTGTGAAACTATGAAGGTAAATTAAAAAGTACTGAGGTATAAATATAGGGCAAGCTCTATATAAAAAAAACAGTGCATATTCTTTCTGTCCATGTCCCTTTGAATCTTAAAAGTTGCAGGAAATACAGAAAAACATGCCTAAAAAGGCCAATATTTCAGTGGAAGGAAATTCGCTGCTTATATAAAGTGATAGCCTGGGTTGCAGAGTAACTTCCCCATATAGCAGTCCATTTGAGCGTAAGGAGGTAAGTGAAAGGCATGAAATGGAACACATTTTGCCAGCTCACAATGGTGTGATGTCCCAGCAGGGAGAGGCTGTAGACAGCTCAAGTAAGCCTAAGCAGTTCATAAACAGCTTCAATTCAGAGCCTCAATCTTTCCCAGAATCCACAAGAGTCAGAGGAATCTGAGTTCTGAAAATGCTTATTTTTTTTCTCCCTCCTTTACCCACCTGCCATCCAAATGTCTGCACAAAAGAAAATGTAATTTAACTTGTACTTCATTATGATCTTGCTTAGTAACATGCAAAACAATATACCACAAAGTCACTTTGGCGTGGTCAGTTTCCAGATAGAAAGTCTTGATTACTTATATGGAAGTAATCCTTTACAAAGGAGTGCTTTGATGAGAACGTATGTTAAAATATTCCCGTTATAAAATTTGCTGAAAATGCAGTGTATAAAGTAGTTAACAGTTTGCAATATCTGACCTCTTGGGTTTTTGTTGTAATCTTGATTTTTCAAATCAGACTTACTTGAAATTTTGTCTGTATTAACTGTTTATTTTCTTCTCTTCTATTTCCCATGTCCAGCGAAATGCCTCAGCAGAGAAAGAGAATTTTCACGTGGCCTCGAGAAAGGAAGAAAATCAGAGCATCCAGGAATGTGATTCTCAAGACGTAAGTTTAGCTCACCTAGAAATCAGGGTCTAATCTAGATTGCATGGAAACCTTAATGCCGTAGGTGATTATCAGTGTGACAGTCAAGCTGGTACATGTATTTTATAAATCAGCTATATGCTGCATTAAAGCGCTGAGAAGCAAATGCTCTTTGCTGTCAATCTACGCAGGTATACTCTCTGGGCTTGGTTTAAGGACTACTAAATAGAACTTGTGGAGCTGTTCCAGGAAGAGCAGCAGTGGAAAAGATGTGATTTGGTCTTTAACCATTTCAAGAATTGGCTTGCTCCTGGTTGAAGGGTTGCCACGTTACAGTGAGATGCAGAACCTTGTTTACATATTGTTCCACTAATAATTAGGGACAGCTGTCACAGATGCTTCATTTGATAACACAAAACCTTCGGGGAGGTGTAAGAGGTGACAGCATAATAGTTAAAAGTATGTAATCTTGTCCACTTCCAGTCTAGAAAAGCAGCAAGCTGTGTTTTTCTTATGGCACATCTGACAGAAAGCTAAGTACTCTGCTTTTACTGAGGCAAAACTCTCTTTCAAACAGCGTGATGGGAGCTGTTAACAGAAATCCCAAATGCATATATTATGACTGCAATTATAACAATACAAATAAAACAGGAAAAAATAGAAAGAATGAGAGGCAAAATTTTGGGAGAGAGGGTATCATCTGCTTAATAGTCCAAAAAGTAGAGTGCTACCTTGACTAATTTGCAGGTGAAATATAGAAGACAGCGGGGAAAAAACCTGTTACAACGGCTCTTGAATGAACTTCTGAACACATTACCTACCTCCAAATATAACAAACTCCTATGGAGGTAACTGGGTAGCTTGCTGGTAGTGATCGAAGCAATGCGTAGCAATGTGCAGAAATGTTTGGAAAACAAATCTTAGATAATTCAGTATCCAACAAATTGTAAAAAAACCTGTATATATTATCCATTTATTACAAATATGTTACGGGTTTATTCAATGATAAGTGACTTCCCTTCTGCTGCATCCTCTTAGAGACAAGTAGAGACAAGGAGAAATTGTGTATCCAGGAGAAGAGTGCATAATTTGCTGTTGCACCTTTCTTAATATCTAAAGATGAACGAAACTTCATTTCTTATTAATAAAAATTGAAGGATGAGATGAAAGAATAAGATGTAAAATTCTGAAGTCACGGTGAACTCCATTTAGATTATGACTAGAGGTTGGTTACCACCTGGAAAAGTTACGGAAAGTTTGATGGAATATAGGTTACTTTAGGAAGAGGCTGAATTTATTTAGGGTGAATATTTGTGGAAAGAGGCAGAAGCAGCTTTTTTTTATAGAAAGCAGAGAGAAAAAAAGTTGTTAACACTTGTCACAAATCAAAAGAGTATTTAATTTCTGTATCAAGTAATGCAAGGAAAGACACCTAAAAGATTCACTTTTCCATAAAATCAAAGATTTAGTTATTTTGATTTGGGGGAGGTGGTGGCATTTTGTTCTTCTAGCAACTGGTATTTTTAGCCATTTAGGCAGCATGGTATGCTTCTTAATATGAAAAAATTGTCTGAGAAAGCAGAAAATCACTCCAACTGCAGTTAGAAGTCTTCAGGAGTAGAACTATTTTTCATGATTCAAGTTAAATTAAAATCTAACCCTATTCCCTGCCTTCGTCTAAGTAGCATTATAATTCAAAGAAAAGGAAATTAGGTTATATATCTGTATTTGAGTAATAGGATTAAGTTTTATGTCATTTAATATCTCAATTATCATATTTTAAGACCAATTCTGTATTCTATGGGACTCACATTTCCTTTAAATTTTAAATCTTTAAGGTTTGTTAAGTTTGTATTTGACAAAACCTCCTGTATGGAGGAAAAAGAAGTAAAATTATAGAAACCATACCGTAGGGGTATTCAAATTCACTGTGCCTTGCTAGATAATGTTCCTTATTGGAAAATTAAGCAGGCTATAATTTTATCAGTCTTATCTTGCTTTTAAACATGTTGTGCTATAAATTCATTTTCCAACTGAAAAATGTGTATTATGTAGTACTCATAGTTCCATTCTGTTCACATTTTAAAAAAAATCAATCTAGAATTCACACTAATACACAAAGATTTCACTGTGGTGCCGTGCTTGTGGTGTCTGTTGAAGGAATGGCTTTGAGAGCCAGGTTACAAAAAAAGATTGTTAGGGCAGCCACACCTCCAAGTAAGGGAGGCATAAATAGTGTAGTATTTATCCCAGTTAGAAATAGAATCTCCAGGGTAATTAAAAAACTTGCAGCTACAGGAAGACCTGTTCTCTTTACATTAAGTGGGACTTTTAAGGTACATTTTTTTAATTTATTTCCGTATTCAATTGGAAATAAAAATTGGTTTGCTTTTCGTTAGTATAAAAACAATTCACTGGTATGATTCGAAGAGAATTCCAGGAGTAAGTTCTTTGTGCAGATAGCAGCAAAGCAATACGTGGCCAGGAGCTATTTTGAAGAGCAGCAACCTGCAAAGTGCAGCATGGCCTTTGGCATGCAGACAAACTGCAACAGTCCGGTCCTAAAAGTGAAACAGCAGATCTACGAATATAGCTCAGGTAATACATAATATACATGATACTTTACAGAAATACTTGTTTTCAAATTGTGGCTGTACTCAAAGTACTGGATTTTCTTGCCGGAAGGGCACTAAATAAATCTTTTCTGAGAGAATTTTCTCCCTTTCCATGCTACCGTCCCCACACTGACCTGTGAAGTTTTATGAGAAATGTATCTGCTCTTGCAGGATTCCATACTTGAATTTTCAACAATTACTTCTTTGGAGCCTATCATGGGAGAATGAAACATCCCAGTTTGTCAGAATCCTCTGATTTCACTTTAAATACACACAAACATCAATTATGAAAATGGGAAAGTTTTCTTGTAAATCCAAGCATTGAGTAAAGAGAGGCAGTAAAATTTTTAAAAATAACTAAAGTATTAAAATACATTTTTCACAAACTGTTCCAACTATTTTACAACTCTAAGGACCTACCTTGACCACTTTTTCTTCTGTGGGTTGCTTACAGTGATGAGTACAGTAGTTTTCCTGGTTGTTGTTTACGTTGAAACTTTTTTCTTTTCTTACACACAAGGAAGATTTCAAATTAATTAGTTTTAAGAAATGAAATAAAAGTGTCTCTTTCCACAATTAACCCTTATGTGATGACTTTAGAGTTACCACCTTAAATCCTGAAAGGACTAGAAGCAATTTATTTTCCTAAAGGTTCATATTACTTCGATAGTACAAAGCTGTGGTTTGTACCTGTGAATACCATCACTTTGAGAAAATTCCACACTTGGGAATGTATGAGAATTTTTCTTGTAATTTAATCATTGTTTGCTTGTGTGTAGGTCTTTTTATCAGAAGTTTTTACAGCTGCTAAACTCCCAATGAGGGGACTATAGGCTGAATGACAGGTTCTCATGTGCCATTTGTTTAAGAAAAATAAATGAACGTTGATGCCAAGATAAAAGACCAAGCCTTAATGAATACGCTTAAAACTATTATGCTGCTCAGAAACCTAATATTTCAGCAACACTTTCTCAGAGCTTTACAAAGATCCTCTCATTATCTCTCTGATAAACAAAATGTGATTTATGTTTTGGAGGAATTACTGTAGCAAAGTGACTAGAGAAGAATATGCGATGTTTCAGCTTTTAGGGCAAGAAATAAAGGGAAATGGCTAGTTGCTGGTCTCAATCAGTATTTTTTAGTCTGCCTAAGCATCCTTCTCTTTCTCACTCTCTAATTTGTAATCACATTGCAATTTTTTCTTTATGGTTTTATGCATGTTCATAATAATTAATGTAGTTTACATTGGAATTAATACAAATAAAATTTTGTTTACAAATGAGATACAGGCAGGCCAAATTATATTAGCTGATTTTAAAATTAGATACTGCTGACACCTTTGTTGTCATGAAATTTGACATGGGACCTGTAGCAGCCAGAAGTAGGTAGGATGTCCTGTAATACACATCTTGATTATTTCAAATCATCTGAAATTTGTCAACGACCAAAAAAATCTTAAGATCAGTTTTCTTTTAAAATTTTCCATTACTAGATTATTATTATATTGTAAGAGGAATCTTGTCAATACTATTTTTTCTTAGTCTTCTCTGGGGGTGTTTTCGCTATGACTGGCTCCTGAAATTCTCTGTGCAGAACTGGAGTTCTGCTGAGCTCTTTTCCCTGTATCATTTCCCTTTTCCCTCTTCCTACAAGCTTTTGGGAGCTTTTTTTGGCTTTTACACCAGAATGTACTTTGTCCCTTTTTCATATTGAATAATTCTTTTGTGTGTAACACATCATTTAGAACCACCTGTTTGGTAGTGCTAAAACATCAAACAATTTATAAACTGATTCTTTGTTCTCATCTTAGATTTCTTGCTCTTTGTCCTTGTAGACTCTTCTCTGCTAAATAAAAGTGATAGTGCTTTAATTTACTGCCTTAATTTCCTGCAGTAAACAAACACTGCGCGTCCATTAATCATTCAGTGACAAAGGACACTGAGTATTGGAGCAAAACTTGTACATGTTTCTAAACAACCATAGCATTTTGCTTCATTTTTCTCTATCAGTTTCAGTTGCAGAGCTTTGATCACATGTATTCTCCATTGCTTTCCTAAGGGAGTAATGAGACAAAAAAGAAATCATCGTTATAACAAAATTTCAACCTAATATATTTCTTAAGGAGAGTTTAGTAATTCTGTTCCCTAAACGAGGACCATGAAGGTCGTAAGAACTTACATCATCTTAGTTTAACCATCTGCTTGGTACACTGTGCTCTATAATAGGAGAAGGATATGAAAAACTGTAGAGGTGTCTTATGAAAATGTATATGCACACTTCACATACATCTTGCTCCGTATCTTTCTTCTGAACAATGAGGGTCAAAGGAGATTGAAATACTGATCTGTGATAAACTAATGAGCAAAGCTGATAAAACATGTCCTTGAATAAACTGGGGACCTAACTTGGCTAACGACAACTAAGATATTAGTTTGTCAGTTGACCTAACTGTACCATCCTTTTGTTCTGTACCTGGTTTAGTTTCTTCAGAACTAGCTCAGTGCTTTCTCCTCCATTATACTCTACAAACATCCCGCATATCTGCTTTAGTCCCGCTGAAACCAAAAGGAGATCTGTAGTGATGCGAAGGAATGCTGAAGCTGCAATGTTTGACCTAGCTGAAAAACGCTGGATGACTAAAATCTTGCAACATTTTAAAAAAATGTAAAAATCTAAATCTGTATACTAAATCTGTGTGATACCCTGTTTTCTAACTGTAAAACCTGGACATATTATCACTTATTTAAAGCTCTTGATTTCCTGTCCACTTGTCATAAGTTGGATGATTATTTAAGCAATAAAGCCAGTTGTTATTTGCTGTGTTGATGCAGTGGAACACCCTTCTAGTTATGTTGTTCAGAGGTTTGCAGATCAAATTGTATAGTTTAATAGTCAAGGGACATGCTGAATTGTAACTGGCTTTTTGAAAATTCCTTTTAAATGAAGATGCACACTTGGCTGATCCATCTTTGTAATTTATACATCCAGCTGTGAACCTCTCCAGCTCTGCCGTATAATTCACTAAGTGAACTGAATACCGTAACTTCTGCAATTTTGCATACTTTACTGATCAAACTGCATATTTTATAACCAAAGATACTTTGTTAATCAAACTGCACACTAAACCGATAAAAGCGGCACAGTATTTCAAGATGTACCCCACCTCAATTTTCTTACCCCATTAAATTTCTCACTTACTGTTCTCAATATTTTTTTTTCCTCTTATATATACAAAATGTATTGCTTAAGGCAAATGCACTTCTATGAAAATTTTATTTTACAAGTACAAATAGATTGTTAAGGTGTTTCTTAAAGTGTATTCAGAGCAAGTAACAAGCATTCAACATCACTAAATTTCATTTAACTGTTTCTCTATCATGTAGAAGAAAATCATAGTAAGACTTCTGTTGTGCTTGGTCATAAAAATTGTAAACATTGGCCAAGCTAAATTTTAAGAAGACGTTAAGAAGAAACTGTGCGATTTGATGAGTTAATAGCAGTGAAAACAGTGCAATGGCATGGCCAACTATCAAACACACTTGAGTAAAAATTTCCAGAATTTCTTTTTTCTGAAGTCTTTTTCTTGGTAAAAGTTTAGCTTTCACGACTTGGAATTCTCAGTGTTGTGTGTTAGGGCTTTTAAAGTTGAGTGTTCAAATGTTAGATCCTTCTTGAAGTTTTGTGATAAAAATACACCATAGGTAATTTATTGAATATAATGTTTATCTTACAAATATGCCTATAATTACAAAATATATGGCAGACATACTGGAAATACCAATCAAAATAATACCTGGCAAAATAAAGAATGCTTCCACACATAAAATATATAGATTCTTCTGTAAAATTAATTTAGTCATGGGTGAAATTCTAGGATCTGTCACTAGTGTTTAGATACAACACATTAAATTATTCAAATTTTTATTAAAACAAGGAAATATCAAGGAAGGGGGAGAAAAGAGAGGAGACAGGAGTCTAAGCTTCGGAAAAATCCATCTTTCTGTCTTGTTTCACTGCTCTGAGTCATAAAGCTACTTCAAGGGCTAGTCATCATTTACTTAATAACTGCATACTTGGATAAAGACTGGCTGGGATTATAAGTATTGAAGATTTGCTTTCCAAATCTAGAAAAAGGGGATCACTTGTATAGGCACTTGCTAATGAAGCTGAGATGAAATGTACTTGACTGAGAAGTCTTCAGGAACTGAAGAAAACATCTATAGCAGAATCCCTCTTCATCTCTGATGAACGTATAAATGTGACAGTTGCAGTTAAAGCTTTGATAAATGTTAAGCTTAGCTGGTGTGGAAAACAATGAAATGGTCCAAATGCTCCTTCCAACCTCATGAGGTAAGCATTGTTTGTGGTGATAAATAGAGCAAATGCTAATTGAATCTCCAAAACATCAGGGACTGTGTTTCTGAATGAGACTGGGAGTTAGCCTGCCATCCCTGCTCCCTTTGAATCTGCCAACCTCAAGCTCCTTAATGGAAGGTAGAAGAAAGCACAGAATGTAGTTAAGGATAAACTGTCCATTTTGTTCTAAACGCAAATTGCAGGAAATTAACTTCATTAAAGAAGTTAGACTTTGCTAGACTTTTTGTTGTCTGTTTCATAAATGCAAAACAGTACGCTGAATTTTCTTATACTTTTTGTATGAAAAGTTCATTATAAGACAACTTTTCACCATGCTAACAATAATTTGCACTTTTCAAAATGTAGCAAGATTTTAGTCATGCAGTGTTGCTCAGCTAGATCAAAGCGTGTGTGTTGAATTATCTTCTCCTTACCTTACAACTTCCCAGGTCTTGCCCACCTCTGTCATGTCCCTGCCTTTTGACCTGCATTCTTTATCCACCTGTCACTTCAGGCACAAACAGGAAAACAGCCAACATTATTTAGTTATACTATTATGTTGACCCTAGATTCACATACTACCCTTCTGGATCCCTGGCAAGACATTAGCTAAGGGACAAAGGACAATCATCTAGATATGGTGCCTTATTTTTCCTCTAGGTATTAGAGTTTTGGGTTTTTTTTAAAAATTTTTAGTATGTAGGTTAAGAACCTGTGATCTGTCTGAACTTCTGCCTTCTGGGTGAACTTCTCTGGAAGCACTAAGAAGGCAGACAGGCAAAAAAATTATTTCGTATTTATTCCAAACTTTAAATCATTACACTGAGGTTGAGATATGAGACTGCATTGCCTGCAGAGTTACCTGGCCCTTGTTCAGAGTCTTCAAATAGTGACAGAGCAGTAGTGCCTGTTCCCTGCCCTCCCATGAAGCCAACACAGATTTAAAACTTACCTGTAACCAACAGAGATTATGTGGAGACAAAATTCCTTCATCCTCTGTGCGATGTTCCCACTCCTTGCTATACAGCTTTCCACACAACAGCAAAGGAAACAGTCCATCTTGTGAAAAATTGTGTTACACTTTGTATGAGAACCAGAGCATCCTTGACAAGATTTTAAATTATGATCTGCTTTGTTATGGTGATACAAGAGGATTCAATGGAGTTGCATTAAACTAACAGGACTGACTTGAGACATTTTTTTCTGGGGCTTACTGCTTTTTTTTTTTTTTTTTTTAACCTTCTGAATATTGTTGCTACTTAGATGCTTTTAGCTTTTTGTTATAGTCTTTTTATAGTTTTATTAGCTTTTCTAGTAATAATCTTTCAAAAAAAAAAAAGTTCATTCTTTGGAGGAAAAGCAATTGATCTTCTCTGAGAGAAACGGGGAAAGCTGCTCTTTGCCCAGATGTATGTATCTCCATAGAAATGTACCTCGAGGTGGGTACCGTCTTGTACTGTGCTTCCTCCTCCTTGGTGGAGCAAGGAGTGAAGACGGTGGGTGACGAGGGATAGGGGTGGGCTCTGCTCTATTCCATGGTGTTAGAGGGTTTGTGTGTGAGCTGGAAATGTAAGTGTCCTGCACAGAGGCTTTCACAGTTGGCCTCTTCCCATTCCTCTCCTCTTCCTCACCCTCCCGTCTCCAAATGGGGCAGCAGGAGCACCTGCTCTTGTGGGAGAAACACACGGGTACGAGTTTGCCCTCACGTCCCTTACGTGCTGAAATCTCGATTCAAAGTTTGGCAAAATCCCAGTGTCTCTTCCAGCGGGCACTTCCAAAATCTCATAAAATAGAAAAACCGTGCTGGCAACATTTCAGCCCCTCTATTTTCTGAAAGCAATTATTTTTGCTTTTTGCTAGTTTCCACCATGTCAAACTATCATTCAGTATTTTTGTAGTTATGGTACCTCTCACAGGAGTGAATCTGACAGAAAGAGAGACTTGCACAGAAGAGCAAACAAAGCAATCTTTCCACCACATGGCATAAAGGGAACTAGCAAAAAAGAAAAAAAGTTTAATATTTGGCTTTTTTTGTCTGTGTGTCACTCATGGCTGTGAAAGGTATTCTAGTGCATTAGTTTTCTATTTCCCCATTTGTCTGAGGAGGTCTTTAGCTGAAGGAAAAGGGGGGGTGTATGTTTGTATGTTTGTGTGTTTATATATACACATACCTGCACATATATATACACACCTCTGTGTGTGCATGTATATATATAAGCACATAAATATACACACAGGTGTGCATGTGTTTGTATATATGCATGAGGGTGTATATGTACGGGATTCACTTTAGGTTGTGTTAAACCCAGCTTACAGTTACAGCAGAAGTTGCTGTTATACCCATCTGCCTCAGCTTTAGGAACTGAACCAACTTAAAGCCAAGAGCCAGCGGACATATACAGCTCATCCATAGTGACTGGTTGTAATTCTGGCTATTGAACTGCTGTTGGCTGATGGCATATTGAAAGTCATCGCCGTTGTTCAATCTGTAATTTTTGTTAATTATATACAAGGTTTTACTGGTACAAGGAATCAATAATGAATGCTTTATGCTTTAGCAACATAAAGACATAGGAGTTGCTCTATTTAGAAAAATGTTCCTGCTTTCTCCAAGTGATCCATATGGTGTGTTACTAAAAAGAAAACACCTGTGAGTGAACAAATATGAAAGACTACAGACATAAATCTTCACTGCTGTTTTCCTACCAACATGGCCTTTCTGTGAAAAGTGTATGAGTCACTTATAAAGCATTGTTTTTATCATTAGCTTTTATGTTCTCTAAGGCAACCTTTTTATTTTTTCTTACTTTGTATATGTCTTAAATGGTTGACCTGTATTTTTATTAATTTCAATTAATATTTTTGAATTCCTATCTCCTATGTATTGTCTTGGTGAAATAGGTTACCTGAATTTGTCAGAGTAAATTATGGATTTGTAAACGATCTTAGATTTCATTAGCATTATTTCTGTCTTCTTTGTTACACAACCTGAAATGCTGTTCCTTTTTTGACCTGTAACACCTTTTGTCCTCAAGGTGCTTACCAAGAAGTCTCTGAAACCCTCAAATTTTTCTAAATGTGACTAAGCTGATAACACTTTTTTTGACCTAACTTACTAGTGAGTATATTAAATACAAGTTCTGCCAGGACCATACTTTTAAGCTTTTGAAATATAAATATTTAATTAAAAATTTCTACTCTTTGTCATCTCACTCTTTGGTTTTTATCTAGAACATAAACTAACTCTTGTTATTTGATTTTTTTCCTGAAAGAAGTAGGTGTTTTATCAATAGATTTTATTTTTTTTTTAAATCAATACTACCCTGATTATTCCCTATAACGTAATAGTAATCCAACTTTTATTAGCTATAGTGTATAGTGGGTAAAATTTAAAAAGAGTCCTCACCATCAATTGCTTCAGTTGCACCATCTCAGAGGCTCACATCAGTAGCTTAAACATGACTGAAACCCCCCTGAAGTGCTGTAAAATCCTTGGCAGTGCCACCGGCTCTCTAGAAGCTTTCAGGAGGGAGGCAACCATCTCTTCTCCAAGTAGTTTTCTTAATAACATACTTCATTTTCCTATTCACACCTGTTCATAGATCAACTTTGTTACAGGCGAGGGACTGTCAGAATTTCTCAAGTGCAAAAACTTAATGAATTTTCTTCCCCCTTGTCCATCTCTTACTTTTTAATTAACTCCAATCTAATGTCATTTCTACTGAAAGGAGATTTATAAAATTTCGTGATATTTAATTTGCACATTAGGGTGTTTATTTTCAGTGTTCTCTGCTGAGTGAGGTAATTTTTATTGTGATGTGATTTAAACTGCTATAGGATGAATTCAGATTTATTTTCTGTTTTCTTAAGAAAGTCTGTCCAAAAAAATGCTTCAAACATACCATTTAGAGATTTTTTTTTCTCTTTTTGTTCATGATTCCTTTGCTCTCCTAGACATAAATAGCTTATTCTATCCTAGACCAATGTTATTAACCATAATAAAAAAAAAACCCTCACCAAACAAAAGTTGCGGAAATGCCAGCAAACACTGTAAAGGATATTATTGGGAGTTCCTTGTTGAAGGCAAGTTTGCATTCATATTCCTATGAGCAAAGTTCATGTCCATATACTAATGGGTTTTTTTGCCTTTTTTCATTAATATGTTGGATTATGGATGATGTGTAAAAAATATTCTATCTAGGCTTGACTTAGCTTCAGAAATCTTCAAGGGCTTATGCTAAACACAAAACATTTCAGAGGAAGAGTTATGTTAAAATTAAAAATAAAATTACTGTTAAATTGGAAAGAGTCTTGATGACTTAAAACTTAAAAAACCCTTTCATTTATTTTCACTCCATTTAAATGTGCCAGTTTTAATAGCAAAACAAGTAGAGAAATTCCAATGTGAACACATTTTAAAGTAATGACCAAAGATTATCAGTATTTCACTGTGTTTCACATCTTAATTTCTTCACCTATGGCATCATTAATCCCACTCCTGAAGGGACTTTAATTTAATTACAGCAGAAATTTCAGTGCTGGGTAAATCTCTACTTAAGACTCGTAACACAAGATCTCTTTGGTTCAAAAATCTACCATGTAATTAATTTTATTTATGCTGTTCAACTCTGTTTTCCCTGATATTAAAAAACATATTTGCAAATAAAATGACTTTATGGCTGGAATAAAATGACAGTGATGAATCTAACAAGTTTTTCTGTACCTTGAGAGTCATCTGACTTCCCTATTCTGGGCATTATTATACATGTCCCCACTCTGGAATTATTATACCTAAGAGATCTAGCAGTTTAGACAAGAGAATAGTAATAGAGAAGCCCTAACTGCAGTGCTAGTTTTCAGCTGTTTGTTACTATTTCCTCATCCGTAACTGACAATTATAATTACTTATCTGTTCCATGGGACCACTGCAGGAATAAACTTCACTATTTGTGATGAGATTTAAACATGAGAAAAAAAGCTAGATAAGTGTTAAGTTGTTAAACCTTGCAGCCACGTTAGCCTATTATAGAGATGATGGGAGTATGGGATTTGCTTAGCTATTGAAACTTTGCTTTGTTCCATTTCATCAAGTCGGCTATGGGGTTTTTTGGGGGGTTTTTTGTGGTTTTTTTGTTTGTTTGTTTTGTTGTTGTTTTTTGTTTTGTTTCTTTCTTTGGAAAACCATGAATATTTTAGGAAAAAATATGAAGTAGTTATCTCTGACACTTGTATTGACAGGTTGGCAAGGCGTGTTTAGGGAATCGCAACAATTCAACATCTCATTTGAAGACAGCAGAAACAGAAACAAGCTTTCAGGTATTCTGTTTCTGAGAAATTCTCAGATTTTTATTAAAAGGTCTTGTAAAGCATGCAATTACTTGGAAGTATATTTATGCCTTCCATGCTAATACTTTTGAGACAGAACTGCTTTCTCAGTTTGGACTTTGTCTATGCCTGATTGTAATTCGCCTGTTCAGAATGGCTTCTGGTTTGTAACAATTTGCAAGACTATTTAATACTTGAAGAACTGGACTATCTTAGTAGTCAAAAGACTTAATTTAATAACATGACGTCCATAGTTCTGGGAACAGGAGAAGGGAGAGGTTTCCGAAATAGTTATATGTCTGCCGTTATGTGAAGCTGTATTCAGCCATGTTACCAATGGAAGATTCTTAAGCGAGTTGTACACCTGAGCTCTTTGATTAGACCAAGAGAAAAAGATAAAAATCACCGTGATTATAAAGCTGCATCAGACTTCTATGGTTTTGCACTGTCAAAGATTGTTAAATACACTTCCTTTTGCAGAGATCAGAATCCTTTTCTAGATGCAGTTGGAGAATATCATGTTCTGCTATAGTAGTTTGACTGGTACATCAGTTTAACAGAAATACAGCTCTGTGTGCTATTGCCATGGATTTTTAACATACTTTATTACTTGCTTATGTATGTGAATACCGTGTATGCAACGCTTACACTGATACTATTTTCACCTTCAACAGAAGTTGCACAGCCCTCCGTGGACTAAACCCGAAGATAAAAAATCACCTGAAAGAAATGAGAAAAAAATTGAAGAGTCTGTTAATACAAAAGAAAAAAAACTCTAAGCGCTGCTAATCTACATTAAAAATGCCCATCACTTGCTTCCATCTTCATATTCTTTTTAGTCCAGAGGCATGAAATGTACCAGGTTTCTAAAGCATGCATTTTTCACTATTTTATGAATGTTTGTAAATTAGTCTAGAATAGACCAATTAGTACCTTTCAGCAATAATCCAAAATGGATGTTTGAAGAAATGCTTTGTAATATGGTCTGGTTTTCAAACTCTTGTTCTACTTGATCAGTAACTGCATACTATAAATTAGTTTATTTGTAAACAACAGTTATTCTCAAGTATTTTTTCAGTCTGTTCTATTTCATGTACCTTTATAGCAGATTAGGTTTTAAATCAAGTTAAGAATTAATGGGCAGTTAATGTGGGGGGAAAAAAAAAATAAATCTGTGTAAACATATTTGAAGTACAATATAACTCGTAAGAGCAACTGTAAAAATGGAACGGTACGGGTCCATTACCTTTCAGTAATACCATTTAAAATCTGCTTACTTAAACAATAAAAGATATTTGGTTGGTGGTTTTTTTTTTTTTTTTATAACTGCTATCACAACTAGTCCATTTTTGAGCACCGAAGCGTTAACAGAAATGCAGAGTTGAAGAGATTGAGATAGAGTCATGGCTTTTTGGATCCAAGCAAAAATTTTTGCAGATGGAATTGAGTTAAAATTTTATAGCTTGGGTACCAGTCACGGGAAGTCAGCTCCATCCCTTATAGTTGTGCTGATCTGTGGAAAGGACTGTGGCGGGTTGACCCTGGCTGAACACCAGGTGCCCACCAAAGCCACTCTATCACTGCCCTCCTCAGTTCAGGGAGGGGACAGAAAATATAACGAAAGGCTCCTGGGTTGAGATAAGGACAGGGAGAGATCACTCACCGATTACCGTCATGGGCAAAACAGACTTGACTTAGGGAAAATTATATTACCAATCAAATCAAAGAAGGCTAATGAGAAATAAAACTGAACCTTAAAATACCTTACCCCCACCCTTCCCTTCTTCTCAGGCTTAACTTCACTCCTGAATTCTCTACCTCCTCCCCCTGAGCAGTGCAGATGGATGGGGAATGGGGGTTGGGGTCAGTTCATGAGACGTTGACCCTGCCGCTCTGCTGTGTCAAGGAATCACTTGGGGTTGGTGTCCACAAAATGAAAAATATAGCTTATAAATCAGCAACAATCTACAATCTAGATGGTGCTGCTTTTTTTTCTTTTTTCTTTTTTTTTTTTTTTTTTTTTAGCACATGTGAAATCAGTGAATGGTTGAGCAGCTGTCTGCTTTCTGGGAATATGTATCGTTTAGTTGGTATTTCACCACCAGATAATTAATGTAATAAATCTGTTTACTATCAGAAAAACAACACAAAATATTAGGGTGCATAGTGTGTTGTGAGGTTTTGTTTTGTTTCCAAAAGGTTTATTGTTAGAAGCTTTCCTCTAGCCATGGGATTGTGATCTGGGGTATGTTTACATGCAGGTATGCTTTCAGTTCTGTAAGTCCCTTGTCCTAGGTGATGGTGGAGACGAGATGAGACAGAACTGAATAAAGCCAAGTTGGTAGAGAGAATTAATCCCCTTGCTTTGATTAAAACTGTAGAAACCAATTATATCTAGTCTGAGGATTACTTGACTACCTTCAGGTGGGACATTGAAATATTTTATCTGTGTACGGTGTAGGTACATCTGATAGATTTTGTAGGTATGGCTTAACAAATATTGCTATTCTGAAGGTCCTAGTCTTGTATTGAGAGTCTGGTACATGTCTAATGTGAAATCTCTGATTGATGGTTGTATCTTGGAGAACTGGAGTTGAAAAACGTATTAACATCTTTTCGGAGGAAAGACTTTTTGAGGAGAAACTTCTTTTCAATTTATATGTGGAAAAAAAAGGGAATATTTTAGAGGACCTTGGGATGTAGAAGAGTTTGTGTGGTAAAAGTCAAGCATTTTGAAAAGAAAGAAAGAAAAAAAACCCACAATAATGCTTCCAAGCATTAACATTGCTCGTTACTAGCAAAGGTGTGTATATTTTCCCACAGTGGTTCAATAAGCATTCTTTCATTCTAGCCATGAGAGTTTCACATCCCAGCGCTGGGATGAAGCTAAACAGGTGTTGCTATTTCCTCTGATTTGTAGTTACTCAACGTTATAAAGAACATGATCATAAAGGAACTTCAGTTTATACAATTTAAGTCACAGTCACACTTACTTGGTCTCTCTAGAATACTCGAAAACCCTTTTGTGATCAGGTTCAGAGAGAACCATGTCACTGGCTGTTTCCCTGTGCGGACTCATCACGCTGCAGGGCAGCACATCGTAAGAAAATGTTTTGTAATTCCATGCAGTTGCCTGGCAACCAGGTCATGGACCATATCCTTCTCTTTGCAAATAAGGATTACACATAAGGAGACAAAATGCTTTTCTATTAGATGTTCCAAAATTTAGCAGTTAAAAGCAATTTAATTTCCAATTTAGGAGCAGGCCAAACATATTCTCTTTTGTAAGGGAATGAGATAGGTTTTAGATTGTTTCAAACTTTAAATTTCCATTGCAATTTTCCTTTTGCATAATAGACTTCTCTGAATTAATCTTTCTACCGAGCTGTATCTATGTGCATATGTATTTGTAAGCATACATGCATATTATATATATGTATATATATAAATTTACATGTAAATATGCATATACATGTATGAGTGTGTATGTAAATTAAAAATGCTGTAGCAAAATTTCATGCATGGTCAGATTTTATTTTGCATTATAAAATTTCTAACTAAGATGTGTTCACTTTACCAAAATGACAAAGATCAAGGCAATGCTTATTTACAAAAATAGAACACTAAATTCCTCTAATTTTCTTGTTGAAAAGCTATAAAAATGTTTAAGCCTATTTGTGTTCAAAATGGGTCATTTTCTGTGGTAGAATATAGTAGATTGTTTTGCTTGAGTTAATTTCATTAGATTTGATTTCTATTTTAGTCATCAGGAATCATAAAAATAGGTCTTGGTGCTTCCCTGCTTAAGAATTAAGATAGTGAACTCCATCCCATTGTTGACCTTTCATACTGAATTTTGTATACATACTATTTTTTTCATTCAGTTATACAATAATATGTGAAGTTTGTAATTTTTTTTCAGAAATAATGGGCTATGAAAAACCAAAAATTACAATGGCACTCCAGTTCAGATGCATATCTTACGAAGTGGTCAGAAGGACTGACTTCTGTTTAAACAATTTCTTTCAACATGAGCGGCGGATGCTCTCACTGAATCTCAGAACGTTAAACTTAAGAGACATTGAGTTGTGTACCTCTGCCTGACCTTGTGGTTTTGGGAAAGCTGTCTCACTCTCAATTCTGTAAGTACTTCAGTACAAATGATATAATATGCTGCTTTCTATAATGTGAATAGATCAACACAAGATAAGATAGTTTAAATTCTTTTTTTTAAGTCAGATCCTCAGATTAAAAAATGTTGTAGAAGCATATGAAATATTAGCACATTTTCTTTGCTTGTTGGAAAAAAAATCAAATTTGATTTCTTAAAGGGAAGCTCCAGAAATGGGTGGATTTCTGGAAAAATCTCAAAGCAGTTAATAATAGCTAGAAATATGTATTTTATTTGTCTCTCTTCTATTTCATGTATTTTAGGCATTCTTTTTTCTATATATGTTGACGAGGTCCCTATAAGAAAAATTCCCATTTTGACTCCACTTAAAAATGCAAAAGAAAAACATTTCATGATAAAAATAGATAGCAAAGTCTGCATTTGCAATCCTACTTAGCATTTGCCATTTTATATCACTTTTAGTGTTTCTTTTTAAACTTGACCAAGCTGTCAACTGCAGCTGGTACTCTTGAGATTAAATATATGTTACAATGCACTACTATGCAAGAATTACTGATTTATTTAAATGAATAGTTAAAAAAAACCCAAACAAACCTTAAATATTAGCCATACTCAGAGACCATTAACTTGTTGTTCCAAAGTATTCTTAATGGTGCTGTGAGTCAAGACTATACAAATTAATGATCTACAAAACACTAACTTGATTTTACTGTACTATTTGAACTTTGAAATTTTTTTTGCCTTAATTCAGGATGTGAAACAACTCATGCCTAAAGTAAATCACATGTGTAAATTATCAGACCAACAAAACTTTCCTGGCAGTCATTAACTGTGTTCTCTAACTGAAAATATTTTTCCTAAAATTTCTGTAAATTATTTTCAAGTACAGTAATATTAGAGATTTACTTCAATGCTTTCACCTTGATTTGCACAGTGAAATAAGTGTTGCAATATTCTGTTTTTCCACAGCACGTTCAACCTTGTACTACAGCAATGATGTAGTGATCTCTTTGCACTTTATCATGATTAACAGTTTAATTTTATACATTTGCGTAGTGTAATTAACACTAATTGCAAGAGATTAGAATTATGTATTGGTACCTAGTGACCACACTATGTTGAACTAAATGAAAGTAAACAAAAATGACTGTTCATGTGAAATCATTGTCAGAAATGGATGTAGTGGTTGGAGGGGGAGCGGGGCGAAGCCTTCACATTACGTACGGATACAGGACACTTCACAGATGTCCAGAAGAAAACATAGACCAAAATTAGCAAAACCAGCAGTTCAGACCTAGCAGTCTGTATTCAGGTACCACCATAAATTGTGGGTGCTAGCATCTCCTAAATGTGTGCATTATATCAGCCTAGCTCAGACCGGAGCTTGAGATGTATCTGCTTGCACTCTTTTTTTAATAGTACAACCATTAACGGTACAGCCAAAAATCTAGGTTTTGTTACAGAAAAATCTAGGATTTGTTTTGTTTTAGTTTCTTCTCCCAGGCAACTAGTGACAGGACAAGAGGGCATAATCTGAAACTGCACCAGGGGAGGTTCAGGCTAGAAATGAGGAGGCATTTCTTCACAGAAAGGGTCGTTAGGCATTGGAATGGGCTGCCCAGGGAGGTGGTGGAGTCACCATCCCTGGAGGTGTTTAAGAAAAGACTGGACGTGGCACTCAGTGCCATGGTCTAGTTGACATGGTGGTGTTAGAGCTAAGGTTGGACTCGATGATCCCAGAGAGCTCTTCCAACCAGATTGATTCTGTGATTCTGTGAAACGGTCAACAAGAAGCTTTTTAAGTAGAGAAAATCGTATCCCCTGAATAAGACACAATGTGAAAGAGTTTGAAAAGAAGTCTGTCTGCTGCTCCTGTGTCTTCTCCTTTGCACTTGTCCTCAGCCCATCATTTTTCCGTCGATATATGGGCAATGTGGAAATCTGGACAGCTGTCCTCTGCAGCTCACCCAGAAAAGTATTCCACCATGCCGGAGTCAGGCTGCCGGCTTCTCCCTGTGAGTGGCAGCAGGCTTTTCCTTGGCTGCCCTGCAGACCGACTGCAAGCTCCCTAGCTCGCTCTTTCCTCTCTTGCTCCCCCCAACTGGCACTACTGAATCTTCACCAAGCTCCCTTCTCCTCTCAGAAAATGAAGGCAGCCTTTATTTCAGTAAATCGTTCTAACTCTGCATAATCTATGGGAGCATCACAAATGCTGAACACAGACAAAATCCGCTTTGGTGGACTTTGATCTCACCAGCTACAGATTTCAAAGTGTAAATTTTCTAGTCTTGCAGGTGTGGCAAAAACCAAAACCAACAACATTCTTGTGACAAAATGTATTTTCTTGGCATGTTCCCAGTCACTACTAAGGTATAGAACTGAAAGGTCATTAAGATTTTTTTATTAATTTTAAATCTGGGTGAAAAAAATAAAAGAAGTCCAAAATGGAAATAACAATTCAAACAATTAAAGCTAGGAGCTTCTGAAAACAGGACCTTATAATTTGAAGTGTTGAATACTCCTAAAACAGGCAGTTCTTCCACTCCCAAGGATGGGCGATTATATCAGTATCAGGTCCGCTGTTTGTTCATGCAGTCCTGCCAGTTCACCCGTGCACCTGAAAACAGATGAGCAAGGTTCTAGATATAAAGTTGCACTTATGTTTGCAACATGCATGCCTATATACCTACTACCTTACTCTATACAATGCTTAATTGGAGAGTATTTAACTAAAACTATATAATAGTTAGCAAATACATAGAAATCTGGATGTTTGTCATGTATACATCTCATTTTGTAGCTGTAACTTAATGGGAATACTTTTGATTAATGCAATGACAAGCAAATAATATTTTGGCCTGTCAAGAAACACTTGGGTAAACATCTATCTTTGTCAAATATTGACCTGTAGTATAAAGTGATGTAATGTTCAGAAGGATTTCATTTTATATGTCAGGTAATATCCTCTCACTTTCTTCTTCCCGTCTTTCTGTCTTTTCTACTGTCAACCTGTCGGGTGAAGTGTCGGTTTCAAGGATTATGTTGCTATTAAATCCTGCGACAGTAGATGCTAACACAATACAGCAGTCACATCCCATTGACAAAAGACATTTTCTGCAGTTACGTTTATTCATATTCCTTAGGTCACTGAACTTGGACAACTGATTTGGCACAGGTGGTGCTGGATGAGCGTCTGACATCCCGGCTGAGGTATCGTATCAGAAACTATTAGTGCTGAGCTCCCATGTTATCTCGGGCACTGTGGAGGCATATCTCTGAGCAAATAGTGCTATGGCACTTGTTTTGTAATTAATGACAACGTTAAACAAAATCGGATGTGGTAAGCAGTAGTTTCCATGTTGTTCTTTTCTGTGAAAGCCTTTAAAATGACACCGTGCATAACTGCCTGTTTCAGATTTGTAAGCCTTGGCAAAGTTAAGAAAAAGTGTTCAAGCACACTTTCTTTAGTGCCTATTAAACAAGGAAAACTTCTTTACGTCTTTCCTGTGATATGGGAAAACACGCTGTTTAAAAAGTATTATTGACTCACTCTTGGTTTTGTGGATTCATAATTCATTGAAGCCCCAGTTGACATTCAAGCTAGTGAATTTTTGAGAAATGCAGTGGAAAATATAATCTAAAAGAACAGAAGTTAAACAATAGACCAAAATTAAACAAAGAAAAAAAACACAAACAAACCAAACCAAACAAGAGCTACACTTATTCAGGTTAGTGAAAGAGTTGACTACTGATTGAAATAGGACACACATAAAGTAGGTTTTAAAATTCAAGATTGTTTAGGATCCCTGGGACAGATTATTTCTTAACCATATAATTTCAGTGAAGCTTCTGGGAACAAACGTTCTGTGATGACCTGAAAGTACAAGCATTAGAATTAGCATTAACATAAATATATTTATATACCCAGCAATAATTATATATTAGTCTATAATAATAGAACATATATACTATAATACATAGTCTTTATATAGCATCCGTAATTTAGATTGCATTCATATAAAAAAGTTAAATATTTATAAGAATACGTAGTGTATGTCCACCTATAATTTATATTATGCTGTAGGCAGCATATTATTTTACGGTATATAGAACATATATGGTGTGTAGTGTCACTAAATCTTTATATGTTTGTATCTATATATATCTAATTAATATAAAAATGAGTTTAAATGCAGCTGTTAAATAACAAAGCAAAAAATATATACATGGATGTCATGGTTTAACCCCAGCTGGCAACTAAGCCCCACCCAGCCGCTCGCTCACTCCCCCCTGGCGGCATGAGGGAGAGAATTGGAAGCGTGGAAGTGAGAAAACTCATGGGTTGAGATAAGGACAGTTTAACGGGTAAAGCAAAAGCTGTATGCACAAGCTGAGCAAACCAAGGAATTCATTCTCTGCTTCCCATGGGCAGGCAGGTGTTCAGCCATCCCCAGGAAAGCAGGGCTTCATCATGCGTAATGGTTACTTGGGAAGACAAACACCATCACTCCAAACCTCTCCCCTTTCCTTCTTCCTCCAGTTTTGTATGGTGAGCATGACATCATACAGTATGGAATAGCCCTGGGGTCAGTTGGCGTCAGCTGTCCCAGCTGTGTCCCCTCCCAACTCCTTATGCACCTCCAGCTTCCTCGCTGGTGGGGCGGGGTGAGGAACAGAAAAGTCCTCGACTGTGTGTAAGCCCTGCTCAGCTTTAACTAAAACACCCCTGAATTATCAAGACTGTTGTCAGCACAAATCCAAACCATAGCCCATACTAGCTACTGTGAAGAAAATTAACTCTATCCCAGCCAAAACCAGCCCAATGGGTTATTTATTCCTTATTATTTGGGAAAACTAATGCTAAGACTGCTTCAGAACTGTTTCTAAGCTGCTAATTATGAGCGAGGACAAGTAAAGCCCAACATTTGGCATGTCAAGTTGTTTGATGATAATTTCGTTCATTTACATGAGTGAATGAGTAAATATATCTCTTTCTTGCACATTACATTCAAACTCTGCTTGGTCAGAATAAACAGGATAGGACACAAACTAGGAATTGATTTCCAAGCATCCTCTGAAATAATACTATTTTCACTATGGAAAAGAATTTTAAATGTCAGATCACTGTTGTAGCTATTGCAGAACCCCCCGGAAGAAAAGAAGAGCAGTGTTTCCATTCCTTTGAAATTCATCACAGAAATTTTGATTTTGTGTAGTGAAAAATTAATTAAGATTCATTTAAAGGTTACTAATTAAGACAGCTACTAGGCAGAGTGGTAGTTTTTCAAACTGAAAGATAGTTGGCAATTTTGGGGATGTTTTTAGTCATGTCCAGAATAAGTTGCTAGTAGCTTACAGTCTTACGGGTTTTCAGAGTTGTAATGAAAATGAAAAAAACTTACTTTTCAGAGCAAGTAGTACCTTTAAAGCAAATAACATTTGTAATGACAATTATCCTGGATCTGGTGCTGTGATACTTTTTTCCCCAAAGAAAAATATTCCCAGTTCTCTGATTTCAGTAGAAACTTCAAGAGGATTTGGATAATTTGGAAGAGCATGCTCCTTTCTCACTTTGGAGAGGAGCCCTTAAGATAGCTGCCACTTTTCAAAAACCTTTTAAAAAAAGAAGGGAAATTCCTCTACCTCGTATATTTATATATACTACATTTCAAAAGGAAGTATCTTAATTCACAAACATTCTTCTTAGATTTACTCCTATGTTACATGTGGGCAAAACTGGATCATATAAATGCAATTTCCAACTATTTTAAAACCATACAACGCATATTTATGTGTAACATTAAAAAGGTGGGGGTTTTACTGTTACAGATTAATACATACGGGTTTACAGATTTAAAAAGATGTTTAAATGTCTTTGATGTTTTTATCTCTGAGTAAGAGAGGTCTTTGATTTTGGGGATCTGCATGTACTTGGAACCCTTCCTCATTTCTCTGTTTTTCTTCATCATGGGTCATCAAAGACAGAACAGGATTTCCTGGGTGGGTATTTTTCTATGTCTTACCAATATGAGCAGCAGAATTTAAAATCTGAACACCAACTCAAAAATTCAATGTGAATTTGGCAGATAGAATTTACCTCCTGTTAATCAGGTTTCTAATTTAGGTTCCTAAATTTAAAAGCAAACAAATATGAAATTCCCAGTTTGGCTATAATTCTCTATTAACTTAACTATCATTTCCAGGACTGAATTTGTTAAGTAATGCTGATTAATAGAATTAATTAATACTCACAAAATAATCCCCAAACTGACCCCTTTTCATCCTAATTCCATTATGTCACTAATGAAGGAGACCAGGTAGTTTTAATTAAAAGAGCCTCTTAATCAACAAGCGGCACTAAGCTAAATAATGGCTTTACAGCTCTGATAACATTTGTGATTGCTAATAATAAAATATCCATTACTTCTACAAAATTAACACACTCAAATATATGGGCTTTAGCTGCTGATAAACTGACCCGTTTCTTAGGTTATTCACATGCAGAGTGAAGCCATTATATGTTATTTGAGCAAAATTTAACGCCTTTAAAAAATCTTGTGGTGTCATTGCTCTGCAGATGTGACAGGCAAAGGCTCCCTGCAAGTAATGAAATTGTATTGCTTTTACCTTTTCCAGTGCAGATGAGATGACTGCCATCTGTAAGAAATTCCCACATGGCCTAATGTTCAGCTAAATTTAGTGGTGCCAGCTCGGTCTTGTTCTCAGGGTATAATAACCTTAATATCATAGGACTGTCTTTGATGGGGCAAATGGTACTGCATCAGAAATGAATTGCCAGTCCTTGATGCATGTATGACAACTCCATATTACACAGTCTGTTGAAATAAGCCTGATTTTTTAGTTTGTATGTTGCTCTGCATTTGCATCTTGCAGTACCCTCCCCAAAGGTACTTTCTTACGCCTTTCCACCCTTCTCATCTCCTGATGGACCTAGGCAATCAAAAAGGAGGTTGAAGCTGGATTTATTTCAGAATACATTCAGAATAATAATTTCTTATTATTCCCGAATCAGGACATAATGTATTTGTTGGAAATAATGTAGTCGGTGCTCTTCAAAACTGTTCAGTGATTGATACATCTGTCTCCTTCCTCTCCTCATTTCCTTCTGCCTCTTTCAAATACCATTTTAACTAGAAAAAATATGCTTAAAAAAAAAGAAAGAAATTAACATCCTTTGGGAAGCATACTGGTTTGAATTATTACGTAGAGAAAAGTAATTGACTAACTCAGAAAAGACTGCCAGAGCAAAACCAAAAAAATGGCTGAGAAAATCTTTTTGTTTCCCTGGGTTTGCAATATTTTCACAGATCCAAATTTTAATTGCTGAATGAGGCACAGTAAAGGAGAGAAGATGTACACAACGACTCAGTGATCCTTTTTTTTTTTTTAGTGACTGAAATGCAAAATAATGAGTTTGGATTCATTGTATGGAAATACTTTGCCTTTTATTTTCACAACTGAAAGCAAGGAAAGTAATTCAGACAGTGACTTTTGAGAAAAAGTATTTGTTTTGTCAATTGATACAGGTCTAGTCCTTCCAGCTTGCAGCCTGGTAAGGAGAATGTTACATCATGGCAATGAGGAAAAAACGTGTGTGTTGCTTTTCTCGTAGCAGTTGGTAACAGTGTTGTTGGCAGTTCAGCACCCTTTTCAGAATATGCAGTTCTTAACATAACAAGAACATTTTCGTTTAAGTTTGTAAAGCAGTTTATTCATTTGGGAGTCAGATAGGACGTAGTCTTGATAGCAAGCAAAAAAGCAGGAAAGATTCAACTACTCCTATAATTAGACGCCTGTAAGGACAGGTTAATTCACGGTGCCAGGGAAAGGCATTGTGTATATGACAACTTTCAGTGTCAGTCTGTTTACCATATTTCATGAAGCTAGAAGGACTATACAAAGAAACTTTGAAACGTAAGTGTAGATGAGAACAAGCAAGTTGATAAACATTTCTCTTGTACTTTGCAGTCTATTTTTAATTCATAAATACATTTGTTAAGTCATGTGAGCACATCCACCCACCAACCCTTCCATGCTTCATACAGTGGAGAGAGTGCAAGTAGCGTAATAATACAGTCTTAAACAGGCAATCATAGGCTGAGTGATAAGATTGTTATCTCTCAAAAATCAGCTTTTATAGTAGGATTGGAAATATTCTACATGATAAGCATACCTTCGTGATCTCAGAGGAAAACAACCAACCAACCAGATACCACAGTAGAAAATGGTCTTGGCAGGCTACAAATTCAATCAACAACTATTACAGGAGCACTTGAAAGCTTTTCTCTAGTCAAAAATTTTTTGCAGACACCTATCATTCCCCTTCCCAGGTTCTTGTACAGTGAAATATTTGTACCCAACCTTTAATCTGTGAAAACATCACTATGTTTTTCATACTCTGATACTCGTCAGAAGTATCCTGGCCTTCTGATTTTGCAGGCTTGGTCCTCTCGTGTTGGCTGCACCCCCTATCAGTAAGGGGTCTTTGGTTCACTTCAAAATTAAAATATTTTCTTCCTCCAAAAAGCTAAAGCTCAAATGCACCAAAACTTATGTGATGTGTGCACTTTTACTCCCCATACTTTTTCTGAGAGCTTAGCTGAAATCAAGAGAACCCATAAAATGCTACTCATCCAAGACTAGGAGTATGCTTCTATGGATGTGTCTATATAGCAATCTGCTAATAGAGAGGCAGTTCGCCTCCGTGGCAGATATTTGTCTCCCACTGTAGGACACAGAAGCCTCTAGTAATGTACTGGAGATTTATTTTGCTGCAGGTAGTACCAAAATGAAATATAAAAGAGCTGTCCCCACCACAATCTCTGAAATATGTTTTGCCAGGTGGTGTTTGTTGCATGTGTGTTGTGATGTCCATAGACAGAATTAGACCTTTCAGCAGTCCTGTGAAGTCCAAATAAAAAGGAAGAAGGGGGGTGTTTGGTTTTTTTTTCCTGACCTTTTTTCTTAAGTATTTAAAAAAGGGGAAAAAAAGGAAAACAAAAAAAATCCGCCAACACAACAGCAAAAACCCCACAGTATTATGGGTTTGAGAGAGGAATCAGCTTGTGTGGTCTGGGTTCTTTTCCAGGGAATTTCACAGTTTTCAGCTATGAGAGTTGGAAGCCTTTCAAAAAGTCTTGAGCAGGTTACACTTGGGATGTGTTAGTCAGAAAGCAATAGATTTGGCCTGCCACAGTAATAGGCTTGTTGTCAGTTGCACAGCAGAAAGGTAAGTCTCGAGGAGTGTGCTGCACAAGGGGGGAATATAGAGGAGACAAGAAAAAAGTCAAAACAAAAAATCCATCTCTGCATGGTAAAAACAACGCCCTGGTTTTCTAGGCTGATACTTATTATTATTGTTCAATGAGACATTAAAACCAGGTGTCAAAGTACGGGCAATGTCTCTCTTCATATTCATTCTGCATGTTTGAAGAACCTATTTTACTCTTTTTTCACGTTTCTCAATCCACAGAAGAACCACAAAGTGATTCACACTGTCATTTCCCAGTACACATGTATATCAGAAGCAGCTCCCCTGTCATTTTTCAAGGTGTTTTTAGGCACACCTTGCTTCTCTCTTTATCTTTCATCATCTGTTGTAGTCAGGAAGAGCTGTTTTAAATTGGTTGCTGCATGTCTCCAAATTAAAGGATGGCTCTGCTGACAGGATGCTGCTGCCCAGCATACACGGGATGCCGACTTTCTTCTGTTTTCCACCGGCCCTGAGCAGCTCCCCTGTCATTTTTCAAGGTGTTTTTAGGCACACCTTGCTTCTCTCTTTATCTTTCATCATCTGTTGTAGTCAGGAAGAGCTGTTTTAAATTGGTTGCTGCATGTCTCCAAATTAAAGGATGGCTCTGCTGACAGGATGCTGCTGCCCAGCATACACGGGATGCCGACTTTCTTCTGTTTTCCACCAGCCCTGCGCTGGAGGAAGGGGGGGGGGGGTTAAGACAGGGGAGTGGAAGGCAGATTGTGACTGATGTTAGAGTGAAATGTTTTAAAAAGTCAAATCTGGTAATTTTGAGTGCTGACTTTCTCCTGTCAGCTCCAATTGCATTGCTAGGCAAACATCCTTCGTGTCATCTTGAGCAGTAAAATGAAAAATATCAGAAATCATAGGTTACTGGAGGGAATAAGAGAAAAGCTTTCCTCTCCACTCAGTCTGTTTCTTTTAATTAAAAATGGTTTTAATGTAAGCAGAAGAAAGCAGACATTGTCTCCCTGCTATTGTTCTAGCTGGCAAAGTTGAACAGTTCTAATCCATAATATCTGTAATATCTCATTAATTTAGGACTCATATTTCTTGGTTTTCTCCTTTCTTGCAGTCTCGTTAATTACAGTCTCATCTATAGAAGCAAAGAATATTCTCAAATAATGGAAAGGAACATCTTTTTCATGTTAATTAAGCAAAGGAGTGGGGAAAGAATGGGAAATTGCCATGTATTGCACATACCAGCAAGGAGGAAACCATGCACTTGAAGAGTATACAGGCTAAGGGTAATTCATGCACTCTTCCCTTTCTGATACAACACCTTTTATGTTTTGTGGCAGTTAAAGGATCTGGAATTTGTTCTTTCTACTCCCCAAAATGGCATGTTAGGAGGGCTGAGCTTGTCTTGGTTTACATGGGATTTATGCAATGTTAATAATGAAGTTTTAGCCTGTCAGCACTTCAGAATCTGTGGTGCTTGGGACTGAATGTGAAATATTTTTAAAGAGAATCTGTGACAACTACAATAACAGCCTATCTTGATTATATATTGGGAAATAAGCGTTATATCTGTTATATTTATCCCTGTTTTCCTCTGAGCTCTAGGTATAAAAATAGCCGTACTTCTATGGTACAAATGGTAACAAAGGGATGATAGCACATTATCAGAGAGAACATGCACAGCTGTGGAGATATTCTATACAATTTCCCAATGCACATATCAAACATTTCACAACAATTAATGTCTTGGCCAGACTGGCTGGGTCAGCAGCACTGGCAGGGCGAGGGATTCTGTAAAGATACCTTTGATTTTTTCAAGGTTGTATTTACTGGACCCACTTCAGGAAAGGAAATGAAATTTGAAGGCACAGAGAGCTACTATGGATTATCTTTTCAGCACCCTTTATTATCACAAATTACTGTCACTGACAAAAGATCATAATCAGATGCTTCAAAGAAAGGGCAACAGATTTTTAGATAGTATTTCTCTGTGGAAATTCCTACATAGATAATCCTCTGGTACCAGTTGTCAAAGTTTTACGTGAACCTTGAAATAAGAGTTATTTCCAAAGCTCTTGGTTGCATAATATCAACAGAAATTTTAATTTGAACTAAATTCTATGGGGAAAAGAGGATTTTCTATTATAACTGAGTATTTTGATTTTACTTACCAGTTTAATTGAATGCAAAAGAATATCTGTTTGTAAACACCAAAATAAATCTTGGTTCAATTCCACTAAACATTTTCACCTCACAGATTGTCTATAAACTTTAAATATATTTAATTTATTTCTTTAAATTTCAAATTGTCTACATTTCCATTTCATTAAACATTTGTGCTCCTATTTTATGAGATAGGTAGTGCCAAGCTGTTTTCTTTGAGCTTACCTTTGTTACTTGGCAATTTCTTAAGATTAGGAAAAAAAAGTGAAGAAATTAAAGGCTTTTTTCAACATTCTTACTTTTCAGGTAAAGCATTTAAAAACATGACAGTATTTATTTTTCTTATTTTTTAAAAAAAGGTTTTTAGGCAAGATGAGCAAGAAGTATTCGGTTGCCAGATACTTAGCTGGTTCTTGTGAAGTATACTTTTTCATCTGTATACATCTGCTGAAGAAATTTTTGGTCCTGTTGGCCCATTTCAGCCAAATTTATTGGAGGAGTCAAGGACTCAGATATTCAAAGCTTCTGCAAGTGTTAGGAAAATAATCAGTTGATACAGGAGAGAAAATCGAAAAACTGTTCAGAGGGCATTGATGTGTCTCTTTCCCCTGAAATCTCTGCAGAATTCTTCTAAGTGCCCCAAAAGAAGAAAGGTTAAATGGGAGTTTGCACCTGCTTGTACTCAAAGGTCAACCAGCTTTCAAATCCAGACCCCAGGGCAGCCAGGCTTTCTTGGGTTTGATGTTATAATGAATAATTTTTTTTGTTCTTTTGAGCTAAGTTCTAGTAGGGGAAAGGGAAAGGGAAGGGAACATACAGAAAAGAGGAGAGAAGGCATATGGAAGTCTAAAATATGCACATACGAAGCAGAAATGTTTTCCTTTTGATAATCTGAAACCTAATAACCAAACTCAAAAGCTTGCAGTAGAAAGTGATTTCTTACATAGGGGGAAAAATATTTGTGCATTATTTCAAAACCACATCTGTTGTTTGTATGCTCCCACTACAGTTAAACACCTTTGAATATTCTGGCAACATTGCCATAATTTGTTCAAATATTACTTTATGTCAGTTTGGTTTTGACCTGAAATAAAGGTTTGGGGTTTCTTTTGCCAGGGTGAAATTAAGTTAGAAAAATGAAGGTAATATTTTGTTTCCATTTGACATTTCTAGCAAGAGCGAAGAGGGTAAGAGCTGAGGATCACTTGTATCATGGATTTTTTTTACTTCAGTGGCCATGAAAGTCAGATGTTTTAGTTCAAAACCCTCATCTCTCACCCTGCCGTTCCTGCTATCTTGACCCTAATCTTTCTGCCACCTTTTACACAGTCTTTTCTTTGGTAACGTAAACACGGACATCAAGCAGTTTGCTGGAGTATGGTCTGCAGATGAAAATTTATAACCATGAGAGAGTCCTAAGGAAAGGATTTCAGAGAATACCCTGTCACTA
>NW_009630765.1:39174-39446 GCF_000690535.1 Cariama cristata | reverse complement strand
CTAACCCCGGCCCTCCGGCGTACGAGGGGGCAGGTGGCTTCATGCACAGCGCGGCCGCAGCGTCCCCCGTCTATGTGCCCACCACGAGGGTCACCTCCATGCTCCCCAGCCTGCCGTACCTCCAGAGCAGCGGCTCTTCCCAGCAAGGCAGCCCCGTCTCCAGTCACTCCATCTGGACTCAACCCGGAGCCGAAAGCGTCGCTTACAACCCCGGATCGTCTCACCCTCCCGTGTCACCTCGGTTCTCCTTCTCCACCAGCACCCCCATTCCC
>NW_009630765.1:8187-39094 GCF_000690535.1 Cariama cristata | reverse complement strand
GGTTTCGGCAGCTCCTATTCCAGCCCCTACCCGGCTTATATGAGCCCCGAAATGGCCACGACTTGGACTTCTTCGCCCTTCGACAGCCCCATGCTCCACAACCTGCAAAGCCGAGGGACGCCCGCAGCCGCCCGGCATGCCAACATAGGTAAGTACAACCAGGGTTGGGAGAGGAGAGGGAGGGTTTTACCTTGCCACCCCCCTGCCAAATTTTTGTGCATGGACCTCTTTTTGGGTAGGGCGAGGAGACGTGAAGGGCAGGAGGGAGAAATTCGGCATCTTCAGGATGTCGCTGCCGGAGCCGCCTCTGTGGCTGCAAAAAGTGGGGGGGCCCGCGGAGCCGTTGCGTTTGCCCCCCCTGCACAGACACTTTCTCTGCAAAACCGCCGTTTCAAAAGATCCTCAAGCACCACAATTTCTAAAAAAATAAATATAATTTAGAGTAGGCCTGGAGGGGTAAGAAATGATGTGCCGAGCTCCCGTTGCGTGGGCCTGCTGGCTCCACAAATAGCTCCGAGGGGATTTAGGGGCTGCGATGGGGATGACAGCGGTGTGCAGGACCACGATGCGTGCAGGCAGCCCCTTCCCCGGCTTGCTTTAGGTGTAAAATGGGGAAAGTTTATTTGGAAAATGGGGAAATCAAGAATTTGATTTGGGGAATCCCAGTTCTTCCCTTTGGACTGTTTTGTGCTATGGTTTTTTGTTTTTTAATTTTTGGAAAGGTCGGCTAGGCTAGAAAAAGGGAAAGCAAAGGGAAATTTGGCACCAACGGGGGAGAGATGATGGAGAAGGAAAAAAAGAAACGCATCTGCATTTATTATCACACTTTTTGGGGGGCTCGCAGGCACATCTGAATGACTCAGCCCTGTATTTCAGGGTCTCACTGCCCCAAAAAATCACAGCCCTGATCTCTTGTGCCGATCACGGTCTCAGAAGCTTTCATTTCATTAAGTGCCCCTGAGTCCTACAACCAGAAATCAGCCTGAACGGCTTAAAATATCACTTTTTTTATTTTATACCATGGAAGAGGGGGAAAGGGGGAGAGAAATGCAGGGTACATCTTTGCATCGTGGTTTCACAAACCCTTTTTTTCCTCCCCGCCTGCTCTCCATGGAGGTATTTCTGTCGGCTTCGGAGTCGGGGTTAACAAAGAAAATTACTCAAATTTGTCCTCAGATTTGTTTTCAGATTGCGTTCTTTAACCTGAATTTTGGAAGGTAATTTTTCCATCATGCCTAGCAAGATTTGCTTTATCTTTAGCATTATTTTAAGATGTTAAAGAAAGGAAAGTTGGGCGGTGGTGAAGGCCTGATCTTGCCAATGCCTTTCGCTTTTCTTTGGGTGTTATGAAACTGCTTAAAATGGGGAACAGATCAACTTTAAGGGTAAAGTTTTGGCCAAACAGGCAATGTTTTTGGGAAGCCATGAGAATGTAGCAAGTATAGGAAAAAAGCGGGATGAATCGAATAATCAAATAACAATTGAATATTATCAAGAAGGATGTATGTGTATTCATATTTGACTACCGTACCATCTCTTCCTTGGGGGGAAAAAAAAAAAAATCACCTTTTTGCAGTGGTCTCAAAAGGGCTCTTAGTAATAAAAAGAACTTAAAACCAAAATAACGCAAATGAAGAATCGCAGTTGCAAAAATACCCGGCAGCTTTTAAGGTGCCAGAGATTGAGCGTAGTGATTTGGGGGGTTCAAGCCCTGCGTGAAGCAGCGGTTTGCGTTGCAGGTCTCACAGCCTGCATTTTGGTGGCAAAAAGTGCTTTTTATTTGGGCTTTTAAATAGCACTGGGAAGAGGGGATGTGTTGAGCCAGTCCAGAAAACATTAGCGGTCGTTAACGAAGGAGGAAGGAGCCAGGACCCCTTTCCATCCCCAGGTCCTGATTCGGGTGCTGGATTCACGGTGTTGCCTCCCGCATCGCTGAAACCGCGGGATTTATTAACGTGGATCTAATTAAGCCTCTGCCTTGAATGTGGAACCAGCACTTGTTTTTAAATAAAAACTGTTCGATTTATGGTAAAAAAAAAAAAAAACAAACCCCAAACATTGCCTCCAACTAAAACTACTTGAAAGCTAGTGAGTTTTAAATTCAGGATTAAAATGGTTGCGGGGATTTTTTGGAAGGCAGGCCCCCCGGGAAGCAGTTTAAGGTCCAGACTTGCCCCTTTCCCTCGTCTCCCCGAGTCGGGATGCGGCCGCTGCCGGGCTGATCCCAGCCGGGTCCCTTCTCGATGCCGGGGCGATGCTTTGCACAGGCTGTGGGTACCAAGGGGGTTGTATGAAGCATGTAAAGGCTGGCGGGTGGTGTCTGAGTGGGGAGAAGGTTGGGGGTTTTTTTTACGAGCAAGGGTGAAAAGCCGCGATGGGCTGAAAAACTGAAGGCACTGAAAGATTTAGTGGGAGGGAAACACTGTTGTGGATTGCACCCATCGCAGATCCGCTTTAATAACACATCCCAGCCTGGCTCAGCACCAGCGCAGTCCCTGGCATGGTGGAGCCCAGCCTCCTTCCTCTGCCTTTCCTTAGGACTAAAGATATTTTTATTCTCTGCACAAGGAGGAATCTCAGGGTGGAAGCAAAATCCTTCACGCAAGGCTATATTAAATCAAGTGATTTTTCCAGCGTCCTCATTTCCCTCCAGTGATTTTGCTTCCTGGAGAACTGTCACCTTTGGATAGTGCTAATTGCATCCCTGGGATCAGTAGAATATTAATTATTATTATTTTTTAGTAATGAAGATCAAGTCTATGCAGGTGGAGCTGGATATGCAGACACAGATACGCAGTCTATGCCATCGGGCATGGCATTTTTTTTCCCTGCTGTAAAGCAATGCACAGGGGAAAGAGGTTTAGTGAAAATGTATTTAAAGAAAATGTTGCTAAAAGAAAGAAAGATCTTCTTGTTTTTCCTTGATAAGAGGAATTTTGGCCTGGGTTAAAATGTGCCAATGCAGCTCTGTGGTATAAAGTGCTGGGAAGGATGGGTGCATAAATCACATGGGCCTATTTGAAAAATTTTCCCTGGTGTGAGTTCAAAATGCCAATTTTGGGCTTTTCAGGGTAAGTTTGGTGAATGGTTTCATTACCCTGAAGGGCAGGATCAGACTCTGCGGTCGAGGCCGTGAACTTGCTCCAGGCATCGCCTGGGATGGGGTTACAGTGAATTCCCGACTTAATGAGGCATGAAACGGGCCCGCTGCAAAGTTCCCTTGCAGGAGACTTCCCTGCCAGTGGTGAAAATCGCTTGAAATCTGTCCCAAAATTAGCAGGACAGGCAGCTTGCCCCTTCCCCTTTCCCCAGGCAGAGAGGAGCAGGGATGGAGGGTGGCACGGGACCCCGGCACCCCCCCCCCCCCTGCCCCTTGCTGCCTCCTGGATGTTTCCAGGCTGGGGATGGAGGGACAGATCCTGGTTTGCCATCCCCTGTAATTTTTCTTTTCGCAAAAAAGCAGTGGGCTTTTTCTTTTGCTGTGGTATCAAGGAGGTTGATGTGGCTGGGAGTAAATCAGGGTGAGGGACTGTGAGCATTTGTGATGGGTGCTTTGCATTTCGTTATGACTAAGTCGAAGTCAGGGATCCCCAAACAGGCACTGTTTGAACACAGCAGCAGCATCTGGGAAGATCAAAGCCTGGAGCAGACGCTGGGTTGAAAAATGTCTTCTCCACTGCTGGTGGGGGAGAGATTGTGAACCAGATCTTAAGCTTTCCCATAGGGATGCTAAGAGATTTGCCCTGTAGCATCCCCGGGGCTGGCATTTCCAGTGACTCATCGGCATTTGTTACAAACCTCTGCCCTACAAGCAGCCCCTGACCTTCCCCACGTACCTAAGGACAAGGTGACTGCTCCCCATGGGGTGGCAGACGATGAGGGGAGCCCAGCATCTCCCCTGTCCCTGCCCTTGGAGGGATGAGACCATAGGACGGAGGGACGGGACCGTAGGACAGAGGGACGGGACTGTAGGACGGAGGGTTGAGACTGTAGGACAGAAGGAAAAGACTGCAGGATGGAGAGTTGAGACTGTAGGATGGAGGGACGAGACGGTAGGATGGAGGGACGGGACTGTAGGATGGAGGGATGAGACCCTAGGATGGAGGTACGAGACCAAAGGACAGAGCGATGGGACTTTAGGACATGTCTGCATTTTGCATAGGACCCTACACCTCCCATTTTGCAAGCAGTTGCATTTCTCACCTTGGCTCTGCCGGTGGGGAAGGTTGGCCCAGGGCTTTGTTCCCCCCCGCCGTGGGTTTCAAACCACCTTCTGCTTTCCTGCCTAATTTAATTGTCACCAGTCAGTCTGGGATTTGGGATGAAACCCACAGAATTGGGGTTTCTAATCTTTGAGCAAGATCAAGCTCAAACACACAACTGACTATTACCCTCTAAATCCCCAAACAGTATATTTTAAATTGTAAATAAAGCAACAATAATAATAAAAATATCACCGTCATGGGCATTGTATCACCCTCATTAATAATACAATTCCTTAACTGAAAATTGCACTTTATTACCAAATACAAATCCATATGTTGCATAAAACAGCTATGGTGTAGTATATAATACGTTATAAATGCTCATGAATTTTTGTAAAGCAGTAAAACTTAAGGCAGTGGATAGTGGCACTGAATCTAAGACCTTATTAAGCCAGGATTAATTATTTTTCTCCTCGGCACACACACTCATGTACATGTCTTCATCTCCATACAGCAATATTTTTTTTAAGAGACAGCCTGTATTTTGTTTTCTCCATATTTATTTCCACCAATTTTGGGGGAAAGAGGCAAAATCCTTGGAAACAGATGAGTATTTATCAGGCGGTGTTTCCCGAAGGAAACTGGGCCCGATCCTGCTGCCTCTGTGCTCTCCTGATGACGGAGGAACCCTGGCTCGGCAGGCAGAGAGGGGATCCCCAAAATTGGTTATCCCAAACGCAGCTGGGTATTTTGAATGGGCAAACCATTTCACACTGAAAAAGTAAGGATGCCTTGAAAAAAAACCACCAATAAAGCACCAACCAGCAAATAAAATCCCAAATCGGGTGCAAAAGCAGCAGCGCAGCGAGATGAGCAAGTTTTTGTGCCTGACGGTCGGCAGCCTGTTGCTGCTGGGGAAGGATGCGTGCAGAGGCTGTTAAAATAAATGTGAAAAAAAGGAATTTTAAGGAAGATTCAATTTAAAAAAACTTGATAGTGGAGTCTCAAAACCTGCAGAGACCTTGTTTCTCACCGGCACAGGGCTCTGGGCTGAAATTTTTGCTCCTCGAGCCCCACAGAGCTTTGCACGTGTAGGAAAAATGGGTGCAAATAGAATACATCACCTTTCAGGGGTTTTGTTCCCAAATTCACATACCAACCCGGTGTCTCCTTCCCTCCCTACAACTTCCTTACTGAAAAGGAGGTGCAGAAATGGGATATTTGGGGATCTCTCCCTGCTCGGTGATGCTCCTGGGGGCACAGAGCAGAGGAAGGTGGGGGGTTGAGTCCTTCAACCTTATTATAAAAAGACTTAACGAAGCGTCTGCCTCCCATTTGGGGCTCACCGCTGTCTGCGAAACCAGGCGGGATCTGTGTCGAGAGCTCAGACCGCGGGTTTAAAGCGGTCGGTTTTGCTCATGCTGAGAGGGCAGAAGCAGAAATGCAGATTTTTTGCTGGGAAGACTGCGCCGGCCCCGTGTTATGGGGATGCGTGATCCCCGAATAACATGATTGCATTGCCAAAACCCCTCAGTCGTAATGGTAAGGTTGGGTTGTTACGGCTACGGTTTGCTTTTGAGGGAGGGGATATGTGTAATTATGCCTGTAGGACTGCAAAAAGGGAGGCTGGAAATGCCAAATATTCACCTTGTAGATGGATCCTGAATACACGCTGCTGTCTGGCAGGGAGGTGTAAATACGCCTTTGGTGTGCAAGTGTGAACTGCTGCTTAAATAACCAGGGAAATATGTGAGAACGCGCTCTTACCTCCAAAATTAACCCAAATTCTAAAAGCAAATTTCATTAGGAGGTTGGACTGATTTTTTTTTTATTTTGAGGGGAGGGAAGAAAAAAAACCTTTTGGGTCCCCTTTGTGGGATAAAAACCTTGCAGCTGTCTATGATAACGTCCAGCTCTATGGCAAAGTCTTAAAATCTCTCTGGCCTTTACAAGTCTTCCCCACATCATCGGTCACGGTGACCGGTCCAAGCTGTAAATACATCTGTAATGACAAATTAAACCCAATTATCTGCCATGCCTGAGCAGTGAGGTCTTTATACACAGGCGCTTACACATGCGTGACAGTGCTTGAAAATAATTTGATCATCATTGGCTTCACAGCGGTTGGTACAAGTGGTATTAAAGGCTCTTTTGAACTCCCCCAGCATTTCTGCCGTGCCGAGCGATGCCGTTGTAAGGTCTCGTACGGCAGAAATGGTTTATTTTTTTTCCCTTGCCGTTTTTCAGAAGGTCACTTGCTGTAAGGTACGCCTGAGTTTGCAACATTCCCCGTGCTATCGCACCCTTTTAAACACTCGGTGCGCTCGGTGGTGATTTCTTTTTCAATATGATAAGCTGGAGCTGGATTTTCTCATCCCAAAAAAGCACAGGCAGACGGGTGCTGGGTCTGCTAGGAGAGAAGGTCTAGGCAGGGATTTTCGAAGCTGGACGTAGATCTGACCCTGCCATCAGTGCTGAAACATTTCAGCTTTCAGGTTTTGGCAAGGTCTGGGTTTTAAAACCAAGTTTGGGGCAGCGTCAACTGGAAGAGAAAACAATTTCTTCTTTTCCAAGAAGTACCTAGTCATTATTTTTTTCTCAATTCTTTGCTGGCAGAGAGTGGGCTTTTTACTTAATTAGGTGGACTCCTAAATGTAGGATGCAGCCTTTGCTTGTTGGGGAGCAAAGTTGGGTCCTTCCCATGTCTTTATGCTGTTTTCTCCGTCTTTCTAAGACCAATCCTGCTGTTTTGCCCAGGCAAAGCTTGCAGGATCAGGCCCCCCCTGGTAAACATATTCAGCATGGACTGTGGAAAAAAAAAAAGCTACCCCAAAAACCTTCACCTTGCTTAGAGCTGGAACCATCCCTGTTTTAAAGCAAAGGGAGGTTTGACTGGGGCCGGTGCAGAATCAGGCCCATGCAAGAAGTTTCCATAGGGAAGAAACGCAGCTCCCTGCAAACTATTTGGAGACCTACAGGTTTTCTCGGGGAGGTGAAGCCCCAAAAGCCAGTGGGACCTTTCTTTTTCCTTTCTGGAAACTGGCAACTTGGGTTTTATTTTGCAGCGTGAAGGGATTTGTGCTTTTTTTAAAAATGTTTTTAGTGACCCGTAAAGCTGGTGAGCCCCTTATTGGAGCCATCTGGGCTTGAACAGCTCACGCCAGCTTTGGGAGAGACTTGGAAATTCATTTTGTTTGTGAAAGAGAAAAAAAATAATTCATGGAAAGGAAAAGTAAGTTTTCCAGCAGAGGTGGGGTGAGGGCAGCCGGATGAGGGACGGAGCGGGGCTGATCTCCCGTCTCCACCAGGGACTGGTACCGGACGCTTCTGAATCTGGGATAACAAAATCGCTGCCTGGAAATGTTTCCTCCTAATCCCTGGGAATTAGGTCGGTGTCTGCTGGAGGAGCATTTCAGGAGAGGTCTCGTGGTGAGAAGTCCCTGCCTGCTCTTGCTTTTCTTCCCAAAGCTCAGCCGTTTTCCTCCAGCCGATGCTTCCAGCCACAGCTTGGTGTATTTATGGGGTGCTGGGGTAGAGCTGGGTGCCCATTGCCCTCAGGGTCCCCTAAAAGGTTTAAACCTGAGCCCAGCAGAAAGGGTGAGATGGGGGCAGAGATGGAGCAGGGGGGGAGAAGGAGACCATGCCACTCCCTCTGAGCAAGACTTTGCCAATTCTTGCTTTTTTTTCTACAGTTCCTGCTTGCCCGGTGCTCTTTGGCTGTGTCTGCAATATTTAAGCAAGTTCCAGGTTGTCCTCTGGCCTCGAGGGCTGGGGGAGTGGGCTGTCTCCTTTGGCTCTGCAAACATCTCCAAACTATTTGGGAGGCATCTCCCTCTTGTCTGCTTCTCAGTTGCTGCCTCTGGCTGTTGCCAGCCCTTGTGCTTTGGTGCACCTCATTTTTGCTTCAAGTTTCAGCTTCCAGAGTCACTTCATTGTATGTCAGGCTCTGGTTTTGCAGGAACTGAAGGAGCAGCTTTTCTGGACAAGAGAAAAGCTGGTAAATCCTGATTCCTATGTGCTGAAACTCTAGAAGAGACCAAAAAAATAATCTAATATTTATTATTTAAACTCCTATGAGTTTCCATGCCAGGCTCTTGGGTTTGCAAGCCAAGGAGCTATCATTATTTAATATTCAGGGTTTGCAGCACTGGAGTTGTAGAAAATCAGCCAGCCCTAGACATCAGGACTCCTCCGAATGACATGTTTGGCCCCAGATGTCTGAGATTATTTTGGGAAGGGAGTGCTGGCCCCAGGGGCTGGCTGCTTGGGGGACTGGCTGCTGGGAAGGATGTTGAGCTGGGACATGCCTTGGTGATGTGGATCACAAAAGGGGCAGCTGGCTTGGGGGGACATCTCCTCCCCACACCCCCCTGGGCTGGGAGGATGCCCTGGATCCTGGGCACAACCGAGGCTTTTCTCCAGGGGCTTCCCATGTTCGGTCCTTCTTTGCTTCAATGAGGCAGATCATTGATGCTGTGATTTACCCTAACCCTGTGGATGTGAAGATCTAGCCTCGAGGGTTTTCCCAGTTCCCAGCACAAGCAGGACCACAAGCAGGAGGGTGAAATCCCCCTCGCACCCCGTTCCCTTTGCCCCCAGCCAGGGAAGGGGCTCACTCCGGCAGGGCTACCTGCCTGCCCCACTGCCTCCCCTCCCCAACCATTTCTATTCCTAAACCAACATCCCAGTCAGACTCTGTCACCTCCCTTCCATGCGAAATCAATAACAACGGGTGAGCAGGTTAATTATAATCACAGAATAAACGCCGCGGTCTCAAAGTTCACTCAACTTCAGCAGTGTTTCAAAACGAGCGGACGACGCCAAGAAACTTTCATTGATTCCTCCGGGGCAGGTGTGGGAGTTTGAACCTGTCCCCAAGCTGATCTCGATTCAAGACCTACTCAATTTTCTTCCTTATCTCGACTTTCGCCTATCTTATAATGCCTGTTATTTTAGATAAAAAGTCCAATCAATTGAGTTAGAAAAACTGCAAGTTATATGTTGCCCTGATAAGTTGGGTACCTGCCGTTTTATTGGCCTGGGCTGCAGTTTCTGTGCGAACTGACCTTTGCAGATGCTTTATCGGCGACCGGGGGAATCGCTCCATCCTCCCGCCCTGCTCAGGGGCTGAGTTGACTTAACGTTCAGAATAACTAATAAAAGAGGAAAAGAGAAGGGCAAGGGGTTAGACAAACCGACTGTCCCCTCTAATGTGATGAACCGTAGTAAACACCTTTCTGTTTGTCCCTGGCTGGCATCCCGTAGGGAGGACGGGATCTGGCCTAACTTATTTTGGTGTAACTCCTCTGAGTGGGATTTATCAGTCTAACACCTCCGAATTGGAGTCAGAGCCTGCACCTAAATTAGTGAGCTAAAGAAAACCCAGACAGGGGTTTGGATGTGCACATACTGGTTAGTGCCAACACGCTCAGAAAGGGTTTAGACATGCGGAGCAGCATATACCCTACATATTTCGTGTATTCCTACACATGGTATATATATATGTTTTATAGATATAAAGTGAGTTTTCAATATATATGTGTGTGTGTTATATTTATGTACATATATATAAATACATACACATACACACACACTTCTATATAGCTATGTTCTACATAGCCATAGATTAATAATTCTAATAGGAAAACCAGAGAGAATTGATTAGAGAAGACTCCTAGCTTGCTACAATGGCATTCTTAAGGACATGGTATATGTGTATATATACAAATATACACGTTTATATATATGTACATATATACATACACATGTATAAGACACACACACATATGATAACAATAATGCAATTACTTGTATTCCTACAAGCAGGTTTTCGCCCATTTGATTTGGATAAATGTCTTTGCTTCTGATTTGTGCCAGTCTGGGGAAAAAAAAAAAAAATCAACAACTGAGTTTCTGGAGTTGTAGGATTGTAGAAATGCAGGTTGGAAGATCTCCAGTCCAGCCTCCTGCCTGAAGCAGGACAACCACTAGCAGTGACTGAGGGCAGCTGTGGCTTTACCTGGATGAGGCTTGGAAATGCCCAGGGATGGAAATTCCCTCACCTCCTAACGAACACACTTATCCTAACGCCCAGCCTGTGGTTTGTGCTGTGTCCCCTTGTGCCTTCTCCCACTATTGAGAAGAGTTTGGCTCTGTTGTCTGCAGACATCTGGCTAGCTGATGTCTTTGTAATGATCCCAAACAGCACCGATTTCACTGAGCTCAGAGCTGGTCATGGCTTTGGTCCACCTGGCTGCTGGTCACCATCAGACAGACAGACAGATGCTGCACTAAGATGTACAACCACAAACCATTTGGTTCCTGTGGTTTAAGGAGTTTCGGCTCATCAGCTGCTCTGTAGGAGCCCAAGTGGACCAAGAGCACTTGAAGGCTGTGTCATGCTTGATCATGAACTAGTGCGAGATGCCAGCCATGGGAACCCAACAGACCATGCTCTTCAGTCGTTAGCACGGCCTCTGGCATGGTCCAAGCACAGAACATCTCATTCTGACCCAAGCATCTCCTGGTGCAGGTCTCGGGAAGCAGTTTGGATGTGACCACTGTAGACTGGGGTCTGAGAGCATCTGAACATGGCTATACTCCGCCAGCTGGGCTTAAGGTCAGGGTTCACCAGTTACCCAGTAACTGGCCCCGGTTCACCAGTTACCCAGAGGCCATGAGGCCAGTTCCCATGGCTCAGCTGTGGAACAACAGCGTGGCGTTCCTCCCCAGCACAGCTGCCTGTGATCCCCGTGGGGACATCAGACATGGCTGTGCAACTCCCCGGTGATCCATTGCCTGTGCCCAACTCAGAAACAGCTGCCCAGGTGGGATCACAGCATTGCAAATCCCAGGCTTTGCTGATCTTCTACATTTTTTTCCCCACCATGGACCAGATGATCTGGGGGTTCGACTAGATGATCTTCAAAAGTCCCTTCCAACCCAAATAATTCTGTGATTCTGTGACCCTTCCTTTGCAGTCAGCAAAGAAGAGCCTCTGCTAGGGCATTTGGAGATGGGACATATTTCAAGGAGGATGATGCTGTAGCTGTCTTTCCTTTGTCAAAAGCGAGAAAGACCATTTCCAGGTGCCTCCTGCCAAGCAGACCCCAGGCTGTGGATGGTCCCATCCTGGCCATTCCCTGGGCTCTCCATGCTAATCTAAGATTTGTTAAAAAATATTTGGACAGTCGATAAGCAGAGGAATCTCCTGTTTATCAGAAGAGCCTCAGATATTTACAAGTGTAAGAATTGTAAGTAGGAGTAAGAAAGGGGAGGTCACTTTGGTGAGTGGGATCAGGCGTGCATCCCAGCAAAAGAAAGCAGACCTTGGAGTTCACTCACGCACAACTTGAAGTCAGCAGAATTTGCTGTCGGACACCAGGTTGCTATCGAAGTGGTGGCCAGCAAATGTTCTGGCCAAAAGCACCCCCATCCTTGCAGATGTTTGCATGCCTGTCTCCTGTATAGCAGACTGTGTACCTTTCGGATGTGGGACATCTACCGTGTGTCAACAGTCTCTCCAGTCAGCTCTGGCACAATCATTGGGCATGATGGTTTGGGGTCTGGTGGTTCTGGTGTGCCAGAGAGCTGACAGTGCTTTTCCAAGCAACTAAGTCGGCCAGTACCCCAGAACCATCTCCTGCCCCTTCCCCAAACAGGCAGTTTGTCTGAATTTGCTTTAGAGGAATCCAGTGCGTTTCCACCCACCCTTCTTCCATCCACTGCTTGTCTCCACATCTATGACTGTGGCCTTTGAAAGCTGTTGTGTTGCCCCCCTCCAGCGAGGCAGGGAAGAGGCTTTGCTCCTTCTCATGGGGGAAGAACAGCATGATAAGGAGATGAAAAGCCTTGATCAAGGGAAGCCTATTGCAGGGCCAAGACTGAACTCAAATCCAGGCCCAGGATTTGACCAACCTTCCCATTGTGTCCCTCTTGCACATGATCTCAGCTGGTGCCTTGGCTGCTTCTACCTCCACTGTCCTTCAAACTGGGGAAAACATATCCACGAAGGAAAGGAGTATTCTTGGCTGTTGGCAATGGTGTGTGCCATAGACCTTGGCTCGCCACAGGCAGTGGAGGGAGCTTTGCAGGGGAGGGACGCAATGTTCCCTTTGCCTTGACGTGAAACATTTGGCCTGGGGAGGGTTGCACAGGAACAGTCTTGCTGTGGTGTTTCACGAAGCAAGGAAAAAATAAATTTCTTTGTCTTTTTGAAAGCAATATGTGGCCCAGCCAGGCTGCAGGCTCAATGTCTCCTAAGCAATAAGTAGAGTCTTTAGCTTTGCAAGGGGAAAGCTGTTCGGTCTAGGCAGCCAACTGAGTGACCAACCATTTCGTCGACTGTAGAGGTGTCAGATAAACCCCAAAACATTCTGGGACAGCGTCGAGCCATTTCTGTGAAGCTTCACAATGATGCATTTCTCTTGGAACTGTGTTTCTCATTAACAGCGAGGAATTTACCCCCTTTTCCGTTTCCTGCAGATCAGCAATCACACAGGTGATGTTCTCTGTTAATCTAGATCAGAGGAGAGTAGGGAGCAACCAACCCAGTGACAGGCACTACTCAAACAGGCACTGTCCTGCTCTCCCCATGCCTCGGTCCCATTAGCCTCTACAATAGTGGAGCCCTGGATGAATTTCCCCCATATTCTATCAGAGGGGAAACAGGCAGAGAAGAGGGAGGGGGGAAAGAGCCAATGGGCAGGACCTGTTTTTACAGAAACATCCTTGGCTCCAAGAGCTGAAGGGTAAGATAAGGCACATCAGCTTTCTGATCCCAGTCTGTGTGTCAAGCTGATGATGTCCTTCCCATCAAAATAGGCAAGGCTCACTGGCAGCTTTCTTTTGGCTATGGATCTCTCCCATGCATAAATTTGGGCTCTTTTATTTAGAGTCACTCCCTGCCCCTTCTACTTTTGTCTCTCCTTGTTTTTTGCTGCTGTCTTCCTTTCCAGTTCAGCCCTTCTCTGCCACGGTACTGGACCAACCAGCACTTTAACCGCTGTGATCTGACCAGAAACCTTTTGGTGGGTTTTTCCACTTGAAACTTCAGCTTCTGGAGTCATGCAATTCATGGGAGCATCTCGACCCACTCAAAAGAAACAGAAGATGTGACTTCCAGCTCCACTAGCTGCAGCAAAATGCTCATCAAATGGACTCCTAAAGGCTTGAACTGTAGGAAGGATTTCCACACTGTCACTTTTTAACGGAAACAATCTTGGGATTTGGGACAAACCATCCTGAGCAGTTGGGAATGGCAAATCTTGTTTCCCCTTCTGTCCCTTGAGACAGAAGATGAGGGTGTCTTGGGAGGGATCCCAGGGTGTCCATGTGTCCAAGGGTCCGATGTCCTTTGCCTCAGCTGCAAGTGTCCCTGAGAGTGCATTTGGGATTCATGTATACACAGGATCATGGCTCTCACCTCTTATCATAACAAATTGTTTTAGGAAACTGCTTCTCCGTGGGGAAAACTGCTCTCAGCGTCTGTTTAGAGCCGCTAAGTGCTTGGCTGTGTTTGAAGGACAGGTTCTCCTTTGCTGAGTTGCTTCATTGGGTTGAGAAGACGCTTCTGCAGGGGGAAATGTTGATATCAGATATCCTTCCAGCTGTAAACAAAACTCCAGTGCTATATTAATGGAAGTCTCTTTCCATTCCTCTTCACCCAGAGGGGGTGAAGGCAGGAGGGGGCTGGAGGGCAGAAGAAGGTAGACCACCTTGTTGTTGTTTCTCATGCAGCAGGGTCTGACCCAAATCAGCGTAGGGAGGGCTCTTTGTCCCCTTCTAGAGGCTGGTTTGGGAACAGAAACTTAGAAACTGGTTGCCGGCTCTGAACTGAAGGATTCAAAATCTCTCTATCATCGGACGTGCTTTTACTGTTATTATTCTTTTGGGTCCTGATCCATCAGGTTTACATGTTCAAAAGGATCTCTTCAAGGTTAACAGATTTAGCGTTGTTAAAGAAAAGTCCAAATAAACCCAGAAGGTCTGGACCTAGGAATGGACACGCTGTCAGGTCGGTGGAGCTGGAGTTTGCAGAGATGGTGGAAAGATGCAGAGAAGGTGGTTCAAGCCACTCTTCAGACTCAAGCCCTGGGCAACTTCCCTCTGATCCCCAGATGACTTGGTTGCAAGAGAGTATCTGATTCTCCTGGTTGGGAAGGTAAAAGTATTCAGACTTTGGGTGGGCCATGTCTGTGGACAGAGATGCTGTCATGTCCTAGCCATGCTGGAAAAAGTGCCTGTAGGTGTGGTCCGGCTGGCGGTGCTCAGATCTGCTTTCTTGTTGAGCCCTGCATTGTCCGAACCAGTTGATCTCTGTGGACCTGGCGGTGGATGTGAAGAACCACTCCCAATGACTAAGAGCCACAAAGGGCCACATCCAAGAATGCTTTTTCCCTGCCAGACCCCAGTGCCCCACTTAGGAGTTACTCCTGGCTCCCTGGGGACTGAATGTCCCATTGTGGAAAGTATTTCTGACATTAGCATGCTCAAGGCCTCACCCAAGATTAGGAGGCTGTTGTGCAACACACAAGTGACATTTCCTGCCCTGGGGACCTTGCAGTCCTCATAAATAGTAGGTGTGAGGCGAAAAAGATCTCCTTTTACACAGCAAGCTGATGACCAGCATAGGGACAGGACCCAATCCATCTTCTCCACTGGCCGGGTCATTCAGTGAGATTTCATGATCTGCTCTCATGTGAGAAGCTCCTTCAATGGACTGAAGGTAGGGTCTTATGAAGAATTGCATAGAAGGCCATTAGCATTAGTCAATGCCAGTGAGCCAACCCATAAAAAGGCCTGAATGATCCCAAGGCTTGTATTATCCAAGATAAGGAGTAGGCAAAGGCATTTGGGGGAGTTGTACATTCAAAGAGGAAGATGAGGCCATTCAGCACACGTAGGGCAGTGTCCTTCTCATCCTAACGAGCAAACATTATCCTTTCCTCAACCCTGTCCCAGTGCTGGCCATACCTGGCTTTGGGAGAGGGAGTAAATCTTTCCAGCAGAAAGGCTATTACAGAGGTCACCCGACGGACCCATAAATCTCCATTATCAGGCAACGGCTCCTGTGCCACAAAACGGAAATTATTGCCCTGAGTGCGACTGGGGGAGCCTTTCCTTCCCCCTGCATTGTTCAGGGCCCTCCGGGAGCCACTCGGGCAATTTGCTGCCTGAATAAACGTTTCCTTTCCTGGCTGCTAAGTACAAGGAATAAGTGTCAGGGGATCTCATAATGCCAGGATTTAGAGCTCCAGCCCCGAGACAGAAGCCAAGAAAACACTTTGGTGCTTTTTCCCGGGGAGCCTCCAGTCTGCCGCGCCTTAATCCCTGTTATTAATAACAGTGGCAAATTAAATAATCAGTGTACTTGAAGCCCAGTGACCTCCATGCCCAATATAGCTCAGCTTGCTGGTGGATCACGGTTCTTGTGGGCTCTGAGCACTGTGAACGGGCAGGTACCTTGGAGATATTGCTGTCTTCTCATGAGCATCCAGGCATGGGGAGGGGGTCTTGGCCCCAGCTATGCCCCTGGGGGAAGGAGGCAGGCAGAGACCATAGCTCAGAACCTCAGAAGCAAGCAACTATTTTGAGCATTTGTGTTTCCTAGGTCTTGGACACTCACCCACGTCAAACTGCATGGGCTGCAGCTCTTCAGGTGATACTTTCTCATTATTTTGTAGACTCTCAGGTTTTCAAGAGCAACTCGGATGTCTCAGCTGTGTGGCCAGAAGGTCAGCTCAGAAAGCTCCCCTTGGCAACTTCATCCCTGAGTTTAGTGATGTTGTGAAATTATAGCACCTCTTCTAGAAAGAAATCCAGTCCCTTGCCTTCCACTTCTCCATTGGTACCAAAATGCCCTTTCATTCACTAAAGGCCATGCACTAAGCCTAGTTTGTCTTCTCTGAGCCAGTACCCAGTAGTGTCCAAGGCACACCCTTTGCCATCATCAAACATACTTTGAAGCGGGAGAGGACATTTCTCCTTCAGGTGAGATCTCTTGAGGTCAAGGAGCTCCCTCTGCTCTGACGAGGCTCCAGGAATGGTTTTAATGAGGTTGCATTCTGCAGATGGCATCTTCTGACTCAGCACTGGGTGGTGCACGCAAGGGACGCACCCATCTGATATCGCCCCATGAGGGCTGTGATTAGGGAGAGCCAGCCATTGCGTGGAGCCTCCGTGTGCCCTGGGAACAAAGTCTCTTCCTTCCCCGTCTCGAGCACCAGTGATTCCTGTTTATTAACATTCACAAGGATCACCTTTGTCTATAGCAGAGAGGGGAAAATCACAGAAATGCTATTACTACGGAAGCAGAAGAGGACTTTTGGAAACTCAAACCACTCAAAGTCCCTCAAAGGAGACACTCTAGACCAAATCCCATGGAAACTGAAAAAAAACCCAAACCACCAAATAAGTAGTGAAGAATATAGCTCAAACAAATAAGGATGGAAAAGGAGAGCAGGCCTCAAGACTGCTTTGTACTGGTGTTTTGGATGTCTGATTACAAACCAACAGAGAAAATAATGTGGGCACTGGAACCGAGTGTCACACAAATTCTTAGTAAATAACACTCAATATTCAATAGCAAACTTGATTATCATCAGAAAATAAGACTTATAAAACTTAGACTTTGCCTTGACATTTCTTCGTATCACACCCATTTTGAGGGAGCTTCTTATTCAAGAGCCAGTCCAACTCTTAATGTTTCTGAGGGACTCTTAGGTATTTTCTCCTTTTTCTTTGATTAAAAACTTTCAGATTTTGGTTTTCTGGTGGAAAAATCTCCAGGAAAGATGATATTTTGTAATTAGTCACAGTCACAACTCGAAGAGTCGGTCAAGAGTTTTAACTGTTACCTTTGGACTACCTCTGCTCTGCTAAACTCTCCCTGGATTACGTCAACAACTTTGTACTGAATTATTTTCAAAGAAGAAGGGATTTTATCACAAGACAAAAATTACTGTGAAAATAATTTGGCTTTTTGTTCGGAAAATGATAATCAAAAACTTCAACAACTTCTGAGATGAAAAAAATAGTGAAATATTTTCCTTTCTTGAGATTTTTCAAGGAAACCAGTTCTTTCCTGACCAGCTGTTCCAATTCCTTCTCTTTTCAAAGGAAGTTTATTTGATCTAGATTTCGGCTGTGACTCAATCGTGATTTTAAAGGGGAAAGTGAGGCATTATGGCTATGGTATCGTTTAATCCACATGTACAAAAATCACCTGGAGGGATTCCCATCTTTCCTGAACCACCAGAATTCCTCAAAGGTAATGAGATTTTCCTAAGCTGCTGAGAAGATACTAGATTCCTTCTTTTCTGGCTTCAGAGCCCCTTGGGTACACTCATTTACTGTTTTCTAGCATTTCCCCATGGGGACATGGTGTAATCTCTTGACATTTTTAGCCTGGTTTTCTAGGGAGAACTAGGCTCACAGGAATCTTTTTCTCCGTATCTCTGTTTACAGGCACCACTTTAGTAATTTTTTTTAACCCTTTGGCTGTTTCATGGTTATGTAGTTTCCTCCAAAAAATAGTCTGGAGGAAAGAGAAAATAAGGCTGACGTTTGAACATAACGCTTATTAGATATCAGAGAATCCACATGGGATTGAGACACAGATCGGCAAGAAGCCCAATTTTGTTGGTTTGCACTTTGGGGAACTATTGTCTTCCAGCAGAAAGCTGAGATACTTGTATAACAAGCAGGTGGACAAGCACAAAATACAGCAAGATGCACAATAACATTTTAACACCTAAGGTCACGCTGGTCTGTAAAGGCTGAAGGTCCTGATGCAAAGCTCTTGCCGTCCTCCGAACGTCTCCTGTGTGCTGCAGTTTGTTGGGAATTTTTTCAGTAGCCTAGTTTATTCCCAGTCTATGCTAAGTAATGGAGCCCTTTCCTGTTATTTGTCATTTTCGTCTTCTCCCCAATTATTTTACCATCTTGTGTTCCCTTTTTGGTGCCCACAACAGAACATGTCCATGTGCAGGAAGGAATAGTTTTTGTAACAGCAGAAACACATCCCCAAGCTGAACTTAATAGCTGATACTCTCCAGGTGGGATGACCATCAGCAACACACATTTTCAAGGGCCATGCCATCGGGATGCAGCTATATTTACATCTCAGCAAGGCCTAGAGATGACGCTTATATTTTATTAGGTGAAGTTCTTGGCTTCTTGAGGGCATTGTATCCAAGGGTGAGCTGACTTGTGTCTTTCCAAATGACGATGCAGTTGAGGTGCGTTGTGTTGACCTCTGCACCGCCTTGCAGATGACATGGACTTGCCATAGTCAGAGGGATTGGACTGGCCCAGCCCAGGGCAGTTGTCCTCACCCTCATGTCACAGCTGGAGGATGAACCAGGAACGTCGTGAGTGAATGCACCAAGCCCTGGAGAGTGACATCAAGCGTGATGGAGATTTACATCAAAAGCTGAGTCTCTGACACATATGAATACCCAATCATGCCTGTGAGCTGAGAGCCTAAGCTGGGGTTGTATATGTGGGCTCTTGTACTTCAGGAGATGCTTCTCATGCAGAGAATAGGGTGAAAGCACGTGAAGATCTCTCCCCCTTGCCTCTCTGCAGCCATTCCCCTCTGCAGAGGGGCTGGGTAGGCGCTGGCGTGGGCTGGCTGAGGAGCATTTCTGTGGAGGAGCAGGGTACATGGCAGAGCTTTACCTGCCCACACCTGCTTCAGCCCTGTTGAGGGATGCTCGGGCAGCTGTCTGATCTCTGGGCAGCTCTGCTTTGTGAGTCCAGGCTTGTCTTTGTCCCTGGTCACAGACAATTTGTCTTGACTGGAAACACGGCTGTTTGCCTGCCCCAATCTGTTTGCCCTGGCTATATCCAATCTTGAAAACTGGATAACATCAGAGCAGAAGGGAAGGTTTCTATTTCTGTCTCCTTTTATCCATGTCCCAGCACATCCCTGCTGCCACTGAAGTCCTGCAGCCAACACTGTATGGCAGGGAAAGGGGTTCCTCTTCCCAATAATCACAGGGGCTTCCTTGAGAAAGGAAGAGCTGTTTCTTGCAACTTATAAAATCTGAATGTTTGTGATTTCTTGAAATGCCACTTCTGGGCTAAACTGAGAACCAGACCAGAAATTAAATGTATGGCTGCCTAATTAACCAAGTCTTTTCCCTTCTCTCCCATCATGGTAGCAGAATTTTTTGATGATTATTCAGAGGGGCGAGAATGTGTCAACTGTGGGGCCATGTCCACCCCGCTCTGGAGGAGAGATGGCACGGGGCACTACCTCTGCAATGCCTGTGGGCTCTACCACAAGATGAACGGCATCAACCGGCCCTTGTTCAAACCTCAGAGAAGGCTGGTAAGTCAAGATCACACATCGCATGTGGGGCAAGGCTGTGTGCGAGGATGAGGCAAAAAGACCTTGGCTAGGTGGAGATGCCAGGGGTGTTTCAGCTCCTTGGGTCCCCATCTGCCCAGCCTAGGTGGTTTTGGTCCAGGTTTCTAAAATAAGCCAGATATTGTGTTCTGCTTGGTACACTCCAAGACCTTGTACTGTCTAGGCCAGTTCTGCAGACACTCAGGCCAAGCAGTGGAAGGGGCTATAGGACACAGAGGCAGTACTGTGGTGTCAGTTTAGCAAAAGCCAGTCTTTGCTTTAGTATCCCTGTAGGCATATTAGGATGAATGAAAACCCTTTTCAGCTCCACCACACTACCAGTCGATCTCTTACCCTCAGGGTCCTTATTCCCCAGTCACTACCGGGTGACCCCTCTCACTTCATGGTGACTGATCACCTTGTCTGGATACCCTGCTTCCAGTTCCATTGGGTGAGCTTAAAGCAGAGTTTGTGGGGCAGGTCAGGGCATCCCAAAACCTGTGGGGTCAGGGTATCTCAAAACCTGTGGGGTCAGGATGGGGTGGATATGCATGAGGAACCTGGGGAATGGGAACATCTCGGTGTTGATGCCCGTTTTCGTGAGGGGCTTGGGGAAGGACTTTATAGTCTGTGCCCCAGCAACACGGGTCCATCATGACCCCAGGCAGAAAGGAGCCAGCAAACCATCCCTCAGGGACGTGTTTCCCCACTTTGGCTCCATCCCCAACCCACCCTGCCCTTTGCATCGCTCAGACCCGTCTGTGCTCAAACCCAGCCATCCCCTGCAAGTGTCATAAAATGACACTGGCAGCTTGAGCATTGCCACCAGTGACAGCCACCCAGCGCCCTCTTGTGAAAACCCCTTCTAGACACTGCACTGACCGAGCCAGGCAGTGCCTGCATCCTGGTACCCAGGCCCTTGCCTTCCTTCATTTACTGGTCTACATGTTATCCTTGGGCACATCTGTGTAGTCAGGAATGGCCCCTTGGGTACCAGGCTTGGTCCTTCGCAGCAAGCAGCAATGCGTGCTGTTAACTCTGCACAGCCTTGGGGTAAGGCTTGGAAAACCCCATGAGAAATAGAAATGCATGAGTTGTGCAGATCTGTACATGCACTTTTGTCACTTGGCTGGGCAGGTGGCAATCTGGAAATCTTGCAAAAAATGGCTAAATTCCTGCTTTTTCTTCTAGAAGAAAATTTCCATGAAGAAAAGGAGGACATGTCTTGGGATGCAATGTAGGGGTGTGGTTAAAGTAATGCCAACTGGTCTACCTAAATAAAAATATTCAGTAGAAGTGATTGGGTTTAATCTGTCACTGTGTAACCCCCTTTTTTGGAGACTGAGATATGCCAGAGAGCCCTGCAAGGGGAGATCTTTGCCTTTGCTGCAAGCTCTCTTTTAAGCTCTCGGTCCACTTACAAAGGCTGATGATTGAAGCTCATGCACGGTGAGGTTACAACTAAAGGAGTGTTTGGTTTCTCTGCACCCAAGGGGTTTCTAGCTTTTGAAGTCTTAAGGAGTACTTGAATTTCAATTTTTATTCTCCTGTGGCTGTAGATTAACTGATCTTGTTTTACAATGAAGAAGACGACACAGAGAGAAAGCTGTGGCAAAGATCACAGAGGAAATCCCTGGTAGCTGTCAGGTCTTCATCTCCCAGGCTTTCACCCCATTACACCACTGTCAGCTAGGCTGTTCAGGTCTGCAGAGCTGGTTAGATGTCCAAGACCACTGGATTTCCTCCCTATAGGCTCCTCTTCAGGGACCGTGAGCTCTAGTACAGATCCAGTACTTCTGTTCAGTCCCCAAAGAGGGAATTTGACCCCTGCCTATCCAGACTTATCCTCAGCCTCTTAAGACCTGAGCTTTGAAGGATGCTGGGAAGAATCAGGCAGGTGTGGAGGATGTGGATTTTTCTTCCTCTACTTCCCACTCTGCTTCCAAGCTCAAAACTTGTCATTTATATAGTTTCAAGCCCATTGTCTTTCTCCTGTGGCCTTTTGAGCCTGGCTAAACCAGTTCACCCAGAAAGGGAACTTCAGAAGGCCTGTTCCCTGCACTGCTTCACTGGTGGGGATGCCTATTAATTATCCCTCTTTATCTTTAGGAAGACGATGCTGCTGGAAGCACTCTTTTTCTTATCTCCCCCTCAAGCCACATGAGCAACATCACACAAAGCCAGCAAGAAGTATGTAACATTCATGGCATTGATAGCATCTTCTTGGGATATGCCATGATTCTTGGAAGATGAAGGGCTTGGGAGCCTGAAAGGACAGGAGGGTCTGAGATCCAGACATCTTAGTGTAGGTGTGTGCACATGCAGTGGGTCTCCAAGCTGCTGCTAGACCCACGGGAGATCTGGGGGTCCGTTCAGGTGATGTCTCTGGCACCGTCTGAGATGCCCCAGGACAGAGCACTGGCGGGCAGGATGCAGTGGAAAGGCAGTGGAGCAGAAGCGTGAAAGGCAAGAGGGGAAGAAAAAGGCAGTTGTGTTATCCACTGCAGCAAGGTGAAAAGAGAAAAAGACAGAGAAATGAAAGAGGCAAGAGGAGAGGAAAATCTGAGGTGTGCTGGAGCGAGCTCGTTGGGATCTGAGATGCTGCTGGTGATAGCAGTGGAGGGCTGATGTGTTTTCTTCCTCTGCATTTTCTCACAGTCAGCTTCCCGCCGTGTCGGCCTCTCTTGTGCCAACTGCCACACGACGACAACCACGCTCTGGCGCAGAAACGCTGAGGGAGAGCCCGTCTGTAACGCCTGCGGACTCTACATGAAGCTCCACGGGGTAATGCCTTCATTGGTCTCTGCACTCTATGGGGAGGGTATCAACAGCACCAAGCTGGGCACTGGGTTCGTTGCACAACTCTGTACTCTCCTGGAGCTGTTTCTCCTGCTGACCCTCTGGGCTTTAGACCCCCTCAGCATTACATCATGTTTACACTGGCAAGGGGTGATGCATGCAGGGTATTTCTCACATGCTAATTAGCTACCCTTTGCATCAAAGTCTTAAAACCAAAAAAAAACCTAGGCCCGGATTCTTCCCACCTAAATTCAGGCAGTTTAGTGAAAAATCTGAGTCAGAAGCACAAAGAAGAGCTGAGTTTCTCCACACGGGGTGTCAGATCCTGGCTAAGACTTGGGTGTAGACTTGCCATGGGATCGATAGATGACTGTCCTTGCACAGGTGTCCACATAGTCTCTTCCTGTCAGTGGGGTCTTCATGTCCCTATGTTATGTCTGATCTATCTAGCAGAGTCCTGTTGGAGTCCAAGGCATAGCAGGATGTCAAGATGCAAATCTCCAGTCCTTCTCCCATCACTCAGTGGCAATGGGGCCACCCCCATAGCAGAGACAGAGGCCTTCGACATCCTGGCGATTGCTTAGTAGCAAACCCCAGTTCCGCTTCTCATTGCTACTCCTAGGGTTTTTATACACATCCATGCTCTCGATGATGTCCAGTCCTTCAGAGTGGATGGAAGAGCATTCATCAGAGACAGGTCAAAGCTGGAAGACAAGGTGGATGAGGGGAAGCCCTACCTAACCCAACAATTCTGCCTAGAAATCCCAGTATGTTTCTGACTATGAGGGTGACTACATCCATGGGATCAGTTCCTAAGGGAGGTCTCCCCCCACAGGCTTACTACCTTTCCAGAAAGCAGGTATTAGTCAGAAAGATAGCTTCCACTCTGAGTTAAACAGGAAAGTAAATCATATGTGCTGTTGTTCCCTTCTGGCCTTAAAACACTCAATACCTACAGTGTGAAAAGCCTATCTCTTCCCATTTGGATGCATGTCTTGTAGCTTTGACATAACTCTTCGCACAGCGGTGCTGACCAGTGAATTTGGGCTCCATCTTGTTGTTGCTTCCAATTAAATCAGCTGGTTTTCACAGAGCCTACAAGGTAGAGCTGGAATCATGTTCTCCCAGATGACCTTACGGACATAAAGAAACCAATGTGCTTTTATATTTCGGTCCATAGGTTCCAAGGCCTTTAGCAATGAGAAAAGAGGGCATTCAGACAAGAAAGCGCAAGCCGAAGAATCTTAATAAAACAAAGACAACAGCAGGTCAGTGTTGAATGGGGGAGTTTATTGTATGTGTATACATGTGTGCCATTTGTTTCTGACCATCATGTCCTGTAAGTCAGACACCCAACCACAAAATCGGCTGCTTCTTCAAAAATGAGGGATGTCTGAATGCTTTTCAGCAGTAACAAAGCCCTTCCCACTATTTATTTTTCTGATTTTTAATCACACTAACTTCTTGGTGGATGGGTACAGCTCTGTACTGAAAGGTCTTTGGAAAAAGCCTGGTTTACCATCTGCTTTCTCACAGGTCCGTCCAGCAGCGAGAGTCTTACCCCGACCACCAGCTCCACCAGCAGCAGCAGCAGCACCACAACCACTGAGGAAATGCGCCCCATAAAAACAGAACCTGGGCTCTCATCTCATTACGGGCACCCCAGCCCAATTTCTCAGGTACAGAGGGGAGATGCTGCAGTGGGACAAAGATGGGAACTAGGATGGTAGACGTGGCAAGAAGAACATCCTCAAAACCTCTGTGGAAAAAGGCTGCCTCTTTTCAGCCCAGGGGTCTAAGAGTTCACAGTAAGAGATCTGTCCTCCGGGATGGTGCAAAAACCCACATTCTTGTCACCATGTCTACAGCACAATATAGCTTTTTAATGATGTATGGCAGTTCTGAACAGACAACAAGAAGCAGCAGCTTTGTTGAAAACATGAATTCCCTCTAGCTGAGCAGCTATATAGGTCCCATAGCAAGAAAATGCCTCTTCCCTTTTTACGATGTGATTCGATTTGTCTTGAGCAAGGAAAACCTTGCTGATGTTACCCTACTTGCTCTGCACTGGCTGGCTGCGTGTTGAGTGATATGAGAAATGCAGCGTGAGGAGAATAAACTGACACAGCCCAGATCTAACTGAGTCGAGTCCCTGCGAAGGTAAAGCAAGCCAGCATGATGGCAGAGAGCTGCAGGATCAAGTCTTGTGCTCTTTGCCATACCCACCACGAGATGTCTTGGGACCAGGACTGCATCTATACAAGGTGTGTGTCCTGCTGAGCAACACCCAGATCTGGAAGCTGATCTACGTGCAGGTTTAATAACTGTGTCTTGGTTAATGATCCCCATCGCACGACTAAGAGACAGTGGTATATGGCAGTTGCTCTCGTTTTGGGTTCATACAGAGAACTCCAGTTTTCTCCTTGGAGAAAAAATATGTGGTTGAGTGTTGTGCTGGACTGATCCTGTACCTGCAGCACTTTGCAGCACTGGTAACATGTCCTGCCATCCACAGGAGGCCATTTGAAAGCTAGGAGAGCCCAAGGACAATGAAATCTCAGGCCTTGGGAGTTAAAATGATAATTTCTGACATTTAGAAGGTAACACGATGCCCTGTATGCAGTAGTAGGAAAGAATGGGGTCTAGAAGAAGAAGGAAAGAGCCTGTCCAAAGTATCATGCATAACTGCAATTTGCAGCTCTACAGCAAATCTGCAGACATGTTATTACAATAGCACCAGCCCCTCATAAAGAGATTCATATGGCCCTGTATGGTTTGAAGCTTCATTCACAGGATTTTCCTTTTTCCATAGGCATTCTCGGTCTCTGCCATGTCTGGGCATGGATCATCTATTCACCCTGCGATTTCAGCTCTGAAGCTTTCCCCGCAGGCTTACCAGTCAGCCATCAGCCAGTCTCAACAAACCAGCTCCAAACAGGACTCCTGGAACAGCCTGGTGTTGGCTGAAAACCACGGGGACATCATAACTGCATAACCTGGTCTTCCACCCATGAACTTCAGGCTGATCCACTTGAGAGATGAAGAAGATGCCATGTAATCGTCAAGTCAATGTTGTTTCCCAGCCCCCTTTCTCTCCTGCCTTCTCTCCCCTTGTGAGATGTTCCAGCAAAGAGGTAAAGAGGACTTCTCTGAGGTGTAGGAGAGCTCATAAAAATGAACAGAGAAGACTGAAATCTCAAAGTAACTAATGGATTTGAAACCTTGTTTCCCACTTTAAATGAGCCTCTCTATTTGATTGTCACCATCTTCTATGAAATAGCCAGATGGACACAGTTCTTGAGTTTTGTTTATTTAAAAATATCTGGCATTTAAGACTCAGACAATGGTGGAGCAGAGACACTTTTTTTCTTCTGTCACCATCTGTTCTTTTCCTGACCAGAAGAAAATGCCACCATCTTCTCATTACCCAAATTCAGTGATCTTCCACCAAACGGAGCCAGTTCCAGAACAGTTTGTTGAACAGACTTCACTAGACATGCCGCTGTGGCTTTAGTGAATTTGATATGATTTAGGGCAGAGAAAAAAAGAGACTCTCCCACACATACATCCTCAGCTCACACATCTAGAGCATTGTCTTCATTTTCCTAGATGATCTGAAAAGCTAATGAATGTCTGTATTTAATAGTAACTCCTTTCCTATTTATCATTACAAAATCATGGGACTGTGTTTCCAAAAGGTTGTTGGCTGAGCCTGGAGAAGGTCTGTCCAAAGTCAAAGGGGGATTTTGGAAGAAGGAACCTTCTGGAAGCAAGTAGAGGAGATCCACGTTGGTCATCAAATCCTGGAGGAAATTGCTGGGCTCTTCCCTTATGGATAGCTACAAGCCAGGCTTAGAGATTATTCAAGAGCACAACAAGTGAAAGATGCTCTTCTAACGCTGCTGTGCCATTGCTTTTGAGACAGTTAATTTAATTATTTTGCATACTTTTATGCTGGTTTTGATGTCATTGATGAAATCTGATTGTCATTTATTTTTGGCTGTACTGTGAGTGCCCACTTTCCCCCTAACAGCTGGCTCATGACCGTTTCACACATCTGACCCTTTAGGATTTCACTTTTTGCAACAAGCAAAGGCTTCAGCCTCTAATGGAGGTAGGCAGAAGCCATTTTCTTTACCAAGCATGTGCATAGACTTGCTTGCCTGCAAGAGAAGCATAACTCCGTCCATGCATGAGTATTAAACAAGACTTGTGTTTTTTCTTGCCCATAAGGCTCTCAGCAAACAGGGAATCCTAGCAAATGGAGTTGGAAGAGATGCTGAGAGCTCACTGACTCATTCCCTTTTCCCAAAGGGATCAATTCTACCTAACCTAGCCCTGACTTCTCTTTCTCTAGCATGTGCTTAACAAACTCCAGCATTGCAGATGCCACAGCTCCCCTGTGCAGTCTAAGTGCTTCACCAGATGCTTGCCATGGCGTTTTCATCAGCATTTCTGAGGAATGACAGCTTTGTCTGCCCAGGCAGAGAATTTCTGGGACACCTCATCCTACAAGATTCTCCACCCTTGTTTCTGTCCACTCCCAAACTCTGTTACTCTTCTTTTCCCTCCCCGCATCCAGAACTCAAGTACGGAACTACCAAGTAAAAATCTAGAAGAGGGATTGTGCATCCCTCCCAAATGTGCCATCCTCTGTCTCCCACTGTTTAATATTCCCAGCAAGAGTGTTTCTACACAAACACAGATACATGGCTTGGTGAAGAGGAAAGCCACACACGTGTTTGAAGCAAAAGAATGGCATTGTATTGTCTTTGTTTGAATTCACCATTTTCCTCCTGATGGTAGAAAAGCTTCTTTAAGGAGAAGGATTCAACTGGACTGGTCATGATAAAGACTGAGACTGGAGTCACAGTAGAGACCTGAACCCTTCCACATTCCCTGTTCTCTGCATAACTCAGATTTGCAGGGTTTGGGAGGGGTGACAGAGCCTCTGCACTCCCCAGATTAAAACACCACGGCAGTGATGCCATGGGAAGGGCTGGATGGTGTTTGCACCAGAGTTTCCACTCTGTCTTTCTGAGCAAATGCAGGGTCTAGCCTCACTAGTGCTAATTACAGAAAAGGAAAAGACATTCATGAAACATGAATAATAATAAATGAAATTCTGTGATTCTGCTCAGGCCTGGTAGGCTGCAGAGAAGAGGCCAGAAATAGCACCTAAAAATATGAATTTGGGGTGAAAACATACAGGTGTTTCTCCCCAGGCATGCAGGTCTTTAACCAGCCTCCTCCTTGAACTATATTTCTTTGCAAAAGGCAACTGAGCTCTCTTGGGATCTGGCTGTGAATTCCCGCCGTAACAGAGAAGCATGCACCATAGAGATGCCACTTGGCTAACACACACTTTTGAGATACTTAGAACTACTCTGGACAACCTGAGAAGGAGGGGAGCAAGTGGCCTCCTGGAAAGGAGCTAAAGTCCAGACCAACCACATGTTCCATTTCTCTTCCCCTACGGATGATCCCAGAGGCTCTGTCCACCTTGCCTTATTACTGCACTCCTCGTCCTCCCCTCAAAGTCAAACTCCCTGGCTGAATTTTTCTCCTGCCCTTAAAGCACACTCCAAGATGCCATACCAGAGTCTCCTTGCAATGCAAGAGGGGACCGTATGCTCCCTCAGGTTATCTAAATGACCATGGTAGAGATTTGTTAGCTGGTTCTCAGCCTCCCTCAAAGCCTTAAAAATAATTCTTGAAACAGAGTAAGGAGCATTTACAAGGACCCTGATAACAGAACAAGATGTCTGCTTTCAAAAGGTGAGGCTCTGGGGGCTGTAAGGACAACGTGGCTCTCTTTAGTGGTAGAAATTAGCTCTTTTGTCCCCCCTTTTGCACCACAAGCAGTAGAGGTCCAGATACACCTGGTTCTGTTGTTCTGTTCAATCACTCAAAACTGCTGTGGGGCTATTGTCAGTCCAGGAGCATTTGCCATATTCTGGCCAACACTGATATCAAGATGATGAGAGGCTGACCTCAGACAGAGCACCATCACACTAGGTGCTGTAAAAACACACCATAATAGATGGGTCCTGTTCTATGGAGCTTGTAACCATAGAATTACAGAGTGATTTGAGTCGGAAGGGACTGGATCAGGTTTCTCAAGGCCCTGTTCAGTCAAGTTTTGAATTTCCAAGGATGGAAATCCTACAACCTCTCTGGGTTCCCGTTTCAGTGTTTGACCACCCTCATGGTGGAAATGTTTTTCCAAATAAATGTTAAATTCTAATAAGAGATGGTAAATTAAATGCTCAGACTTGGAGACTCCCAAGCAGTGAGTCATTGCAGGAGACTGAACGTCATCTCCAAGCCCAGGAATCACACAGAGCCCCTTCTTGTAGGTAGGAGCTACGATGGTCAACGCAGGATGACAAACATCAGAAGTGACAGATGAAGCGATACTCACAGGATGAGAAGATAAAAGTGCTACCAGTTTCAGGACACTCAGCTCATTCTAGCAGGAGGGGCAACGTACAAAATTCTGGGTTCCATCTGAGCTCTGCTTTCCTTCCCGTGATGGGGGAGGCATTTAGAGCCTGCTTTGGTAATGAAATTAGATACAATTGTTAGAGACCCGTTAAGGCAAGATAATTATTGCTATTATTATTGCTATTATTGCTGGAGAACCTAGTGAAGACCACACGAGGCAAGGTCCTACACAAATGCCGGACCACAAACTATCCCTGCCCCAAGGAGTAAGAGGGAAGGGCCCAGTCCTGCAAAACACTCAACACGTATATAAATGCATTTGTGGGACTTGTTCCCTTAAAGGTCATCATTAATCACACATGCAAATTTTGATGTCAAAGGGTTTGCAGCACCAGGTTTGGTTGTACCAAACCAGACCTTTGCAATGGCTCAGTGGTCACCAGAGTGAGATGGCCAGATGAGAACCAGGACGGGATGCCAGAGGGGCAGAAAGGTTATTTAACCATTTCTAAATGTCTTTCCTCTTTGTGGAAGTGCAATATCTTGGATTACTTAAGTTATTCTTTTGTAAATTGATCAGAAGAGATCCATATTTCACTTGCAATCTTACGGGCTGACTGGAGAGGGTACAATCAGGAGGAGCTCAGGTATATTGTAAGGGAGCTTTAAAACCGATCAACAACTCTTAACATAACATTGAAACTGTGACTATGTCAGGGGTGGTATTTTGTTTTGATCTTTTTCTCCCCATGTGTAAAGCTTGAAGCTTCCCAGATCATCCGGGAAGGTCCCATGAAAACAGACACTTATTTGTAAGGGGGAGAGGGAAACCAACCAACTGAACAAGCTGTAATTATTTAAAGATGTAAAAAAATATATATTATGAAGTAGTATGGCTACCAATCTGCGTAACTTCTACACCTTTAGAACTAATGGAAATAAAACAATGATAATAAAACCAGAAGGCTGCTGCTTGACTCTGATTACCCTCATGGGTCTTCTTGGAGAGGCCTGGGGGTAAATGATCACATATGAAGTGCACCTGGAGAAGCAATGGTGCAATGGGTCCTGTTCTACGAGCTTGTAACAATGGAATTACGGAGTAATTTAAGTCAGAAGGGACTAGGTTGGGTTTCTCAGGGCCCTATTCAGTCAAATTTTGAATATCCCCAAGGATGGAAATCCTACAACCTCTCTGGGTTCCTGTTCCAGTGTTTAACCACCCTCATGGTGGAAATGTTTTTCCAAATAAACATTAGATTATAATGAGAGGCAAATTGATCAGTAAATTAATTGCTCAGACCTGGAGACTCCCAAGCAGTGAGTCATTGCAGGAGACTGAACATTGTCTCCAAGCCCAGGAATCACACAGAGCCCCTTCTTGTAGGTAGGAGCTGGGATGGCCAACGCAGGATGACAAACACCAGAAATGACAGACCCATCAATGAAGCCATTCAAGGCCAGGTTGGATGGGGCTTTGAGCAACCTGGGCCAGGTTGGATGGTGCTTTGAGCAGCCTGGTCTGGTGAAAGGTGTCCCTGCCCATGGCAGGGGGGTTGGAAATGGATGGCCTTTAAGGTCCCTTCCAACCAAACCATTCTATGATTTTAATACAAAGGGGGAAAAAAAGCACCCAATACATTTTCCATGCAGCAGGTAATGCTGCTAGCACAGCAGAGAAGGGAACAGCTCCTCATGGAGCTTTAATACCATCGTGACTTATCTGTTTGGTCTGTTCACTAACATAATTTTGCATAGCAGGCTGTTTTCAACCTAATCACTCCCAGCTGAACACAGAGACACCGCCCTTAAGCCCAAATCACACACCAGCAAGGGCTGTGCTTCTGCAGAGGGAGCTGAGCACAGCCCTCCCACAACCACCCAACCTTCCTCCCAGGGTTCCCAGCTGCCTTCCCAGTCCAATCACTCCCTGGATACCCGGTGAAACTGGTGGGGTGAGTGCAACCAGCACTTGAAACTCTGCCCATTCCTCCTCCACCAGCCAACTAGGGAGCTCCCCTGCTATTTGGGGAGGGAGGGTCCCCCCTCCCCTATAAAAGGGGGGGGGGGGAGAGGGGGGTTGGGTGCCGAAGGGTGTGTT
>NW_009630765.1:0-8156 GCF_000690535.1 Cariama cristata | reverse complement strand
GGGGGGTAGAGGTGCTGGTGAAAGAGAAAGGGCTCTGGAGCATGGAGGAACAGAAGGGGGTGGGGGACAATGAAGTAGGGGGAGAAAGGCTGCATGGTCTGCTCCCCAGATGTAGGCCAGGGTGGGCCTGGGAAGGGTGGTGGCTTGAGGGGCTGGATGCAGGAATGTGGGGCTTGGAGGGAGTGCAATGGGTGCCTCTGCTGCCCTGGGGAGATGTGGGTGAGAATGCGGTGGAAACTCTGGGTTCAGTTGTTTTGGAGAGCCAAGCAAATTGATGCTTGACTAAGTCTGAGAAGATGGGGAGCTCTGCACCCTGCCTAATTGCATGTGGAGGGTCAGGGCTGTGCCTTGAAATCCTTGAGGGACCTTGTACAGGGGTGTGAAGCCATGGTGAGGCTTCCTCTGCAGCAGGGTGTGGGGCTGCAATCCCTGGGTGTGGGTGAGCTGGCAGTGTGGGTGTGCAGGTAAAGCTGGTTTGAGGTGGATGAACATGGCAGCCTTGTCCTTGTTATGTTCCAGCGTGGGTGCTTGATTTCTGCCTGAGCAGAAGGACTTGGAAATGAGGCCATATGTGGGGAGGATTTCTCCTGGAGGCCTGGCTCCCTGTCCCAGATCTGTAGTGGTACCAGTTCAGGTGGCTTGCTGGGACAGGCTCTGGGGTGCAGTGGTCATGCTTTTGGGGAGATGGATGTCATGGCCCACAGAGGGCTAGGGGTTGTTATCTTCCTCTTCCTCCTTGGAGGGGGAAGCATTTTGGAAGAGACTGAAGTAGGTCTGGAGTAAAAAGGTGAAGTAAGGAGGTCCATGGAGTGAAGGAGTGCAGAGACAGCAGATGCTCATTCTTCTGATGTCCTGGGGGAAAGGGCAGGCTCTCCTCTTGAGGAGGAGCATTACTCTGCTGTCCAGAGTGGCTCCAGCTGTGGGAGTGTGTGCATTAAAACGTTAAACTGCTCAGTCTCTCACAATGAGCCTGTTGTGAACTGAATCAGCAGTAATCAGAGCTGTGCAGGTGAGGAGCTTCCTTGAGGTCTGAGCTCTGGGCTATGTGAGCTGTCCTGGGGCTCATTCCATGCTGGCTGACGTGAAGCCAGTGCCTGGATAGTCCGGAGGAAGACCCAAAGGGCCTGGGGCATGGGCAGGCCCCTTGGATGACCTGTGTCCAGCAGCCAAAGGCTGCTTCCAGGGATCCAGGTTGCTGCTGGTGCCTCTTTAGCTGACTCTTGATCTGCAACTGGCTTTTGCCTGAAGTCTGAGCATCATGTGCAGCTTTTTTTGGATGAAACTGAAACAGGCCTGTGAATAATTATGGCATGTCCTAGGAGACACAGGAATAAAGCTCAATCTTTTACTCGTGGTAAAGCTAGTTTGTATGACCAATTAATATCTTTAATTTCATGTCTCGGATCCAGGTAATGTTCCCTGACGTGTTTTCCTCTTGATCTCTTCCAAAAGGGATTTGGTTTATGCTGCAGCGCATGAAGGCTTTTACAGCCATGCTGCCTTACCTGCTCCTCTTGAGGGTACGTCCATACCTCACTTCTGTTCACAGCCCCATGGAGGTGGCTGCTGGTTTAAATGCATCTTCTGGGCTAAGAGCTTCAGTGGACAAGGATGTCCCCTTGCTGAGGCAGGAGCATGTGGCACTGAAGGTTTTGGGTTCACAGTCACTCTGAGCTGATGCAAGTGTGGATTGCTGTATCTGAGCTAGCCCAGAGAGTGGAGAAGCTGAGATGCTATCATGAGGTGGGAATGCCTCTTCTGGTGGGGGCCCATGCACAAGATTCCTGTTGATTTTTCACATCAAGCTCGCCCAGAGCTGTGCCAGGTAGCTCAGAGCTTTGTACTGACTGCTGTGGAGTTTGAAGCTGAGCTTCTGGTCAGTGCTGGTCTCGGGGATTAGTCTGCAGGGGGAACTGGCACTGTGGGATGAAAGCCAAACTCTGCTTTCCATGTCCTGGAGCCTGCTTTCTTGTATACCGAGTGCTGGCAGAAGTCCTCAGAAGAACTGCAAGTGACATGTGGCTGGGACTTCACACCAGAAATAACCCCTTATGTACTGATGTGCCTTCCTGGAGGGAGCTACAAGATGCTGTAGGATGGTGATGCTTTATCTCCCTGTCATCCAGAGTCTTCTGATCCCAGATGCTGCTAGTAGAGTGTATGAATGATCCCTAACTGGCCACATGCCACTGCAGTCAGTGGGGCAAGCAGCTGGTAAAGCAAGGAAAGGGGATGGACTAATTCCAGTACCGATGATGGAGCAGCACTTGCCATGGTGGCTGTATCAGGAAAAAGCAGGCTGACTGTGGCCTGCACTGGTTCTGGTTCATTAATATCTGTGTGAGGCTGTGGTCCTCCTTTGCACTGGGACATCAAGGCTGCAACTGAGGGAGTGGATGAAGTTGGGTGAGGTCTTGTTCCTGGTGAGGAGAGAGGTATGAAATGGTCTAATTTAAGGTCCTTTATGACTCCTGGAGAACCTGTGGTAGGAAAGGACTCTGGAGATCCACTGGCAAATTCCTGCTTGTGGGGTGAAAACTGCAATTACAGCAGGCTGCTCAGGGCCTTATTTGATTAATTATGAATGTCTCCAAGGATGAAAATTCCCTGACTTCCCTGGGCCTGAAAGGAACCTGTTTCTCTTCGTGGACTTTGCCACAAGGACTTGAGGAGGAAAATGGGGGCGAGGAGATTGTGGTGAGCTCAGCCTCTGACTGGCTTTGTGTATTTCTGAGTTGTGACTTTCCTTTGAGCCTAGGGCATCAAGTGTGAGAAGGACCTGCTGTTCCCTCAACAGCTGCTGGAGATGCCCGAGGGCCCATCAGTGAGGAAGTTCCAGCTGCTGACCTCCCCTTTTGTGGGACAAGTGGTTGCCAAGGTGGGGGGAAGTAGCCGAAAGATCAACGTGAATGACCTGAATGCCCTGAGGCTCCAGGACACCCAGGTGAGCTGTACTAAAGATGAACTTATTGGTCCATGAGAGGTCTGAGGCAAACCACCATTGTCCTGCATCTGGGTCACAGAAGGTGCATAACCTGAGAACGACACCAAACTTGTGTTTGAGGTGGACCGTTGGCTTTGTTTATAGCTGCAGAATAGGTGCATATGGCCAAAGAGATGTCAATGCCCATTTTGGAGTACGGCTCTGTGTTCCATAGTTTTGGGTCAAGGTTACTGTGAGGAGAGGATGTTGCAGTGATGTGGCTAGACACGGAGATGTCCAGAATTATTTGCAGTTTTGAGTCAGTCATGCTAATGCACTGGTTCTGTGGCTCTCAAGGGCTGAGCAGTTGGTGTTGGTGAGGGCTGTTTGTAGAAGGTGAGAGTTGATTTCATCAGTATGTGGATGTCAGAAGCAGCAGCCTTGTTTCCCTCAGCTGTGAACCTGCACAGTTGCTTCCCTTATAGCAGAGGGCAAGGTCTTACCTGGCTAGGTTGAAATGTCTATGCTATGGGCACTTGTGAGATAGCCACACTGGGTCAGTCCTGCTGGGGGGCTTCACTTGCCTGCCATCCCTCAGGTGATGGTTTGGACTTGACTGACCAAATGCTAGTGCAGCCTTATCTCTGATGACATGATAGTCTCAGCTGGGAACACAGATGTGAGCTGGTCAACAGCCATTTGTGGCTAGCCTGTGGCTTCAGAGTCACCCTTGAGTTAGGTCACCCTAGCCTGAGACACTTGAGGCCAGCATAAAGTGGGAAGGCAAGTGAGAAGCAGTGCTGATGGACTTCAAAACCCTGAGTGTCTGTTCTGGTGAGTCTCCTTGGCCTGATAGGAGCCTTTGGGAGGGCTTCACACTGGAGTGGCATCTGAACACTTTGTGCTTCATGTAGACAGAGAAGGGATGCTGAAAGGATGACTGCAGGTCTGATGGGAATGGCTCAGATGTTAATGAATCCTGTGTTCAGGGTGGGGTGATGTGCCTTTTATCTAAAAGAGATTGTAGAAAATAGTGACTTGTATGGAAACAGCCAGAGGTTATGTGGATCCCCAGTACATCCCACTTTTTTTCTCTCAGGTTCATGGGAAGAACTTGTACCTGGCATTTGTGGTAGCCGAAGGTCCCTTAGGACCAACTGCAGAAGAGACAGTGCTGCAAAGAGAGGCTGCTACTGGGGCAAGGTCTCCTTCCCAGGGGGGGCAAGGACATGTTTGTGTTCCACAGACACGACCCCAGGATGAGGAGCTGCAGGAGCTCCAGCACTCAAGACCTGAAGTTCCAGATGCAGCAGAGAGTCCGGGCAACTGGCTGCGCTTCCACTTCGGCTTGTTTGGCAGCATTCGGGCAAATGAGTTCTCAAGAGCAAACAAAGCCAATAAGAGGGGGGACTGGAAGGACCCTGTACCCAGGTGTTTAGTGAAGTCCTCACAAACTTTGCTTTCTCCCTGCCTCTCATTCTGGAGAGGCAATCTTCTGTCTCAAACTAAATTATGTGGGGATGCTCTTAGTTCTGTGTTTTCTCTGATAATTCTTAAGGCATGAGAGATGGCATGAGTGGGTGTGGGGTGTGTTCAGCCAGGAAATCTACAGTGCTCTTGTGGGAGGCATGTCACCTGCCAGCCTGGGGATCATAGTACCAGCTCAGTTAAGATTTTTATTCAAAGAGAGAACTTCTATGATGCCAGACTGAATCATGCCCTGAAAATGCCAGTTTCTCCCAATTACATGTTTTAAAGCCTTGGATAAATAGCATACATCTAGGGCAGCTGGAATCACAGGCTGCAGTGATGCTGTTAAAGGTAGCAGTGCATTGAAAACACAGTCTGTCCTAAGTCCCACTGGAGGTGTACTGAACAAGGGGTGAATACTGGAAGATAATGCGGACTCAGCTCTTGTGAGCTGTTTAACTGGAGTGGTTAATAATGCACAAGGTGTGTATGTGGTGTACTTGGTAGGGATGTACTCCATCCCCCCGCCATCCTGCAATCTTCTAAAGGATTACTTTATTTCTGTATAAGTAGTTTTAGACACAGTCAGTTTTGTGTGCTACTTTCAGCATCAGTTTCCCCGATTTGAGGACTCTACTGCTGGAGCCCTTGGTCATCTGGCTTGCCTGCTGGGGAGAGCTAAGATGCTGATACATCTCCCTGCTTGCTCCTGTCTCTCAGCTAGAGACTGCAAGGCAGCAGAAGGAACAATTGTCTGCAAACTGCATGGGTTCACAACCAAGTTTCTTGGCTGAAATTGTTACGGAGGCTGCCTTGCATTAAGTTGGTGGCCTGGTGTGTTGTAGTGCCTGCTGTGACCCTGTGCATACAAGCATGTGCAGGGAAGGAGTAGCTGGAGTAGGGTACAGGCTTGGGGGACTGGTACTTCGAGATGTCTCCCTGACGCTCATGAGAATGTGTATGCATGTGCAAGGGCTGATGCCTTGCTGTGTGCTTCTCCCTGAGCTTGTGCCATGTATGGGCTCTTCTCTCACCTTCCAGTAGCTTTTCACTCCATTGCTGTGCTGCTGTGTCTCTTCTTTTTCTGTGCAAGTTTCTTCAGCTAGAACAGAATATAACAAATGTTTCAAGGACATTTCTGATGAGAGACTTCAACTTCTCTGCTTCTCCCAGGCTGGTTCTGCACTTTGAGAACGGAGGCTTCCTTGTCTTCTACAACTGCCGAATGCACTGGTGTTCCTCTCCGAGGGCTGATCCTGCTTCTGATATACTGTCTGTGGAGTTCCACCGTGGCCGGGCACTGGATGCCCTCCGCGCACCGGATCCCATCTGCTACACCCTCTTAGACCAAAGATATTTTTCGGGGCTGGGTGAGTTCCAGGGCATAGTGACAGAGCAAGAAATGGAAGAAGGTGGGTGGGATGTCTACAGATCCAGAGCTGCATGTCTGAGCCTTTTACTCCTTAGCCTTATGGCTTCTGGTTGATCCAGCTAAAGGTATGTGGTCATCTTGCTGAGGGCAAGGCTTGCAGTCTGTAGCCGCAGGCTTCAGATACTTGAGTGCACCATGTGAGCCCAATGGTGCGGTGCCCAGTGAACTGTCTTGGTGTGTGTGTGTGTGACTATGGATTGACTTGTACTTGTGGAAGAAAGGACAGTCTGCTTCAAGAGTAGTGGGAAGAGAACATCTTCCAGTCTAATCTCAGCTCTAAGTCTACTCTTTGGATGCCACCTCTGATATGGGGAACGGCATTGCTAGCTGTGACTCTGGAAGCAGAAGTCACAGATTGGAGCCATAGGTCTGCATCATCTTGATAAGAAATATCCTTATTGTCTCCTTATTTCTGATGCTTTCCAGGGAACATCATTAAGAATGAGATCTTGTACCTGGCCAAGATCCATCCGTTAACACAAGGCTCTCTCTTGGCTCTCTCGGATCTGGAGCGTCTGCTTGACTGTGCCATTCAGTTCAGCTCTGACTGGCTGCACAGCAAGCTGCATGGCAAAGGGCTGCACCCTCAGATCTACCAGAAGGAGCAGTGTCCCCTCGGGCATGCGGTGATGAAGAGAACTCTTGGACCCTCAGATGGCTTTAAGAGACTTACGTGGTGGTGTCCTCTGTGCCAGCCAGCAGTGCTGTCAGGGGATGGGGATCCTTCCCCAGTCACCAAGTGACCTGGCTTTGTGTTCCTCCTTTCCTGGAGGCTGTCTAGGTGGTCTCTGAACCATGCTGTTAGTTGCCCTGAGATGGTCTTCATGGTTTCTTTAAGGCTGTTGAGTTTGCTCCTTAGGGACAGCGAGTTGGCAGATTTAAGTGCTCAGTGGAGGTTACAGGAATCACTGCAGTAGTGTGTGCCTCTGGATGCAAAAAGGAAAGTGGTTGTATGCCTGACACTTTTTGTTGCAGTGTAAATAGTTTGACCAGTTCTGAGGTTTCTTGGCCACCCTGTTCAGACTACAGTGAATGGAAAGTGTAGGGTGTCAAGGAGGTGGTTACTGTGATCCAAAGTGACCTTGGCCCTTGACCCTGGTGCAGATGCAACGGCTTATGGTGGAGTTAGCAGAAAGGAGTATATTCCTCTGCCTAAACAGCTTGATTAATTCAGTATTAGATAATCCTGCCCCTGTCTCTGCTTGTAGCTGAATAACCTGTGTGCTGGGCTGAAATTAGGTGTACTTAAAAGTGAATGCCTGTTCCCGCTGTCAGGTCTTAACAGGAATAGCTGCCTCCTTCCAAGGGGAGAAAATAAACCTCAGCAGAGCTTGGTGGAGCTCATCTTTGCCCCGACAGGTTTCAGTTTTGTGGCAAACTGCCAATTCCAGATCTCACTGTGAAAACAATAATAATAAAAAATACTATGTTTGTGACAGGGATTGCATAAAACTCATGATCTCCAAGGTAACTTGAAAGCGGAAAGGTTTGAAATAGAGATGATGGGGGTCCCTCCTTTGCTGAGCTGTGTCTCTATGCAGCAGGCAGGAGCTGTTGCTGTCCTCTCTCCCTGTATTTGGGGTTACTTTAACAATACGTTGTTGACTTGAGTGAAAAATAAAAGCTGGAGTTAGAACTGGTGATGTTCAGTGAGTCTTTTCTGGCAGTTTCTTGCTTAAAAACTGAGGCGTACAGGGAAACTCCAGCGTTTGGTGCTGCCCTGTAGAGGATGGTACCAGCAGCTTTCCTCAGCTGTGTAAGGCTGGCTCAGCGGGAAACCTCTTTTCATGGGAAGTGGATTGCAAATCAACTGGGAATGCTGGAGCTAAAGACCTCAGTGGTAAGCTGCTTCCCAAACAGGACTTGCACAGCCTCTCCCCAATGAACTGCAACACCCTTGGGTGGTTGCCAGTTATAGGATTGCTGATAATTATAATAATATTCCATAATCCTGTTAATGGGGTTATGGTGCCAATGATGATGGTTAATGACACTTCTGAGCGTGTCCTGCAGGGTGTTAGCGAAGGCCTGGAAATGAGGCATGGTGTTTTCGGTGCCCTTCTAAAACATAGATGAAAAGCCATAAAAAAAGGACCGCAAAAGCTGAATCTGAGACCTTGGAGGATGAGACAGCAGCTGGGTATCCGTAGGGGACACATGGCTGGGTCAAAGGCAGAGGTTGCAAGGTGGGCTCTCGCATCCTGACTCGCAGTAGGCTGAGAGGATCCTGCTGAGCAACGGGTGACATCAGAGGAGTGACGTAAAACAGACAAATAACCGCCTCACGTCTGAGGCAGGGAGGGCCTGGCTGCACCCCGGCGGCTGCCTGAG
>NW_009630764.1:5552-6184 GCF_000690535.1 Cariama cristata | reverse complement strand
CGTGTAATATAATGTACTGCATCTCACATCTCTGCTGTAATAAACTTAACAATAGTGTTCGCATTTCTCAAAAAATTGAGCGCTACATTTAAGTGATATTTAATTTGCTGAAAGCTGTAAAGTAACAGCAATTTCAGACAAATTACTAATCACTGCAAGCTTTGATGACTGTAGTTTAATAATTTATTTCAAGTTTATCTGCTGCTTTTTAAGTAATTTTCACACCTAAGACCAACACACTACTGTGTTAAAGCTCTTTCAAGGACCTCAAAAAATTGAGCGCTACATTTAAGTGATATTTAATTTGCTGAAAGCTGTAAAGTAACAGCAATTTCAGACAAATTACTAATCACTGCAAGCTTTGATGACTGTAGTTTAATAATTTATTTCAAGTTTATCTGCTGCTTTTTAAGTAATTTTCACACCTAAGACCAACACACTACTGTGTTAAAGCTCTTTCAAGGACTATGTGGGTGGCTCTTAAAAGAGCCTTTGGGTTAAAACAGAGCAGAGGAGAGGCTCTACTTGGAGCTGGTGTACTTGGTGACGGCCTTGGTGCCCTCGGAGACGGCGTGCTTGGCCAGCTCGCCGGGCAGCAGCAGCCGCACGGCCGGCTGGATCTCCCCCGCCGT
>NW_009630764.1:4846-5538 GCF_000690535.1 Cariama cristata | reverse complement strand
GAGTGCGCCAGGCGCGACGCCTCGCCGGCGATGCGCTCGAAGATGTCGTTGACGAACGAGTTCATGATGCCCATGGCCTTGGACGAGATGCCCGTGTCGGGGTGCACCTGCTTCAGCACCTTGTACACGTAGATCGAGTAGCTCTCCTTGCGGCTCTTCTTGCGCTTCTTGTCGCCCTTCTTCTGCGTCTTGGTCACCGCCTTCTTGGAGCCCTTCTTGGGCGCGGGGGCGGACTTGGCCGGCTCAGGCATCTCGGCACCGCTCCCCCTCTCTCAGAACAGGATCAGCAGCTAAAATGGCCGCAGCGCCCTCCATTTATAGGGCTGTTATGCAAATACCGGACCTCTGACTCGTGCAATGCGATTGGGCCTTCCGCAGGGGGGCGTATCTTTCTCTGTGATTGGTTACAATACGATCCGTGTCCTCATTGGTTGTATAAGCAATGACTGCTACCAGCCAATCACCGAGCGCTAATCCCGCCCAAGGAAGAGATAAAAGGGGCAGAGCGATTGCGTCAGGAGGACTTTCCCGGCTGTGTTGTGAGCGAGCGGGTTGTGGTCTGTGAAGCGTCTGCACCATGTCCGGCCGCGGGAAGCAGGGAGGCAAGGTCCGAGCGAAGGCCAAGTCGCGCTCGTCGCGGGCCGGGCTGCAGTTCCCCGTGGGCCGCGTGCACCGGCTCCTCCGGAAAGGTA
>NW_009630764.1:0-4733 GCF_000690535.1 Cariama cristata | reverse complement strand
CCCCCCCCCCCTGCAGCTCCCCATCCGCAACGACGAGGAGCTCAACAAGCTGCTGGGCAAGGTGACCATCGCGCAGGGCGGGGTGCTGCCCAACATCCAGGCCGTGCTGCTGCCCAAGAAGACGGAGAGCCATAAGGCTAAAAGTAAATAAGCTCAGCGAGCGGAACTGCCTAGACTTTTTCACAACGTAACCTTATAACCCAAAGGCTCTTTTCAGAGCCACCCACGCAGTCAGAAAAGAGTTGTGTTGCTTTCTTTACAAAAGTGTTTTAGTGCTAAGTGTTCCTTATGTTCTGTTTTTGTTAGAGAGTTAATACCGTTTTCGGTGGCAATATTTTAAAGCTTTTAATCCCTACCTGAGAGATGATATATTTACTTTCTAGTTTCTTATTCTTTTTAATGAAAGAAAACTATTAATCTGTAGCAATTTATTGATTCCTTTGTCTGGTAACAAGATCAGTAAAACACTTGTTCTTAATGTTGAATCTGCTCAACTTTCATGACTATACAGTCTACTTACCGTGTGAAATACGGGGAGGGGAGATAAAAGGCTGAGGGGGGAGTGGAAAAAGCTATGCAAGTTGAATATAATAAATAGAAGACCATCCTAAACTCATATAACTACATCTAAGAATGAAGAAAGACTTCATTTATAGGCCTTTGTTCTTTAAAAGATATGAAGCTTCCCTGGGACTTTAGGAGTAAGATGAGAAATGCTTTAGGGGAAACGGCTCATTTTGATCTAGATCCTTAACTAGTCAGACCTGCACTGTAAAGCAAGGATGCAGCATCTTTCTATTCAGAAGAAATTCCTTGTGGCAGTGGTATTCCTGTTTTAAGTGGGATTTTCACACTTGCTACTCTTAAATTCCCTCACTGTACATAGCTATTCCTCTTATTGCACCAGTCAGCAGTGGGCAATATTATTTGAATTAATATTCCTAACTGTTGGCACAAGTATCACCCGAGAGTACAATGTTAAAGCTCTTTAGATTCACTGTTATAAGACTGTCTAGCTGCTTCCTCTTGATGGTGTGTGCCCAGAAGCTGCTCCTGATGCTCTGCAGCACATGGCATTGAGGCCATAGCTCCCACCTGTGCAGCACCTCTGCCCTCCCCATCCCCTGGGAAGAGGGAGGAATACTCGGCTTGGGGTGAAGGAAAATACCACCTATAGCAAAATACTACGCCCTGTGCCTCTCTTCCCCACCCCCCGGCTGTAGCAGAGAGGCTTTCTAGGTAGGACTGTATTGAGGCCAAAGTGGGACATCACGGATCATTTGGGGAGAGAAACATAAAGGAAGAGAGCTGTCTGGAGCACCAGGCTGTTCTGATACGGTGACAGTATCTGTGCCTCAGGAAGGATTTTGTTTGCAAGTGGATACATTTATAGCTCTGATGTTTACATTACGCTGTTTTATTGATCCCCATTAGCTCTAGCTACATATCTCTCGGCACTTCTACTTCTTAAAGAACTACAGTGATATAAAAACTATTTTAACATGCATAAGTCTGTATTTAGTTTCCAGAACAGATCACTGAATGTGTGTGCAGAAGATTGCAATCATAGAATGGTTTGAGTCGGAAAGGACCGTCAAAGATCATCTAGCCCAAGCCCCCTGCCGTGGTCGGGGACACCTCCCACCAGACCAGGTTGCTCACAGCCCCATCCAGCCTGGCCTTGAACACTTCCAGGGATGGGGCAGCCACAGCTTCTCTGGGCAACCTGGTCCAGTGTCCCACCACCCTCGTTGGAAAAAGTTTCTTCCTTATGTCTAGTTTAAAACCGTTGCCCCTTGTCCTGTCACTACAGGCCTTGGTAAAAAGTCTCTCTCTGCCTTTCTGTATAGAAAGGCTGCAGTAAGGTCTCCCCAGAGCCTGCTTTTCCCCAGCCCTCTCAGCCTTTCTTCATGGGAGAAGAGCTCTAATCACTTTTGTGGCCCTCCTCTGGACCCGCTCTAACAGGTCCGTGTCTTCTTTGTGCTGGGACCCCAGAGCTGGGTGCAGGACTGCGGGGGGGTCTCACTGGAGCAGAGCAGAAGGGGAGAATCCCCTCCCTCGACCTGCTGGCCAGGTTGCTTTTTACGCAGCTCAGAATACAGTTGGCTTTCTGGGCCACAAGGGTGCATCTCTGGATCAAGTACTGGAATTCCAGAGAAAGCCTGCGGGAGTATTTGTATCCAGGAGTGGGATTTCTCTGTGAACAAACTCTTATACATGGAAATCAGAGTTGGTACCACAGGAGAGGGCCCTTCCCCTTCTCTGAGCATAGAGGTAAGTCCAGCACACCTCCACATTCTTCTTGTCATCTGACCAGAGATTCATTATTTTCTTCAGAATTTCATTCCAAACCCCTCTTCCTTTACTCACTACTCTGTTCACCTCAGTAACTGGAGTTTCATCCCCTGTGATACTTAGGTCCGGTTCTTAGCACTCTCTATTTTCGTTCTCAGCCACTGGTGGTTTTGCAGGTTGTGCACCCTGTGCTGCCGTTGCACTGCTGAGGCCTCAAATCTACATGTGAATGTCCTGTAAATCAGACAGATTATATGATAGGAGTGCTGGCAAATGTACTGCTATTAAAGATTTGTGGCTTTCAAGCAAATTCCACTGGATGAGGAACATAGCCAAGCAAGTCTAAATATATGAGCTTTCTTGCATTTCCTGCAGGACAAACAATAGTAAAGAGGAAATCCATACCACGTGGTGCCTTAGCTGTATCGCTGCGTTCCGATACACCTTCACATTCTAAAGAACTTGTGACGCAAAAGATCCTCTAACCAAGCCTCCTCAAAGGTTTCGGGTCACAGTTACGTTTAGGGATAACCCAATAATGCCAGTTTAGATATCAAAAGACTCAGAGTTGCATAGTTAAAAAGTAAGATGAAAGGCTTTTCTAACCCTTTTCACCTTTACTTTGTTTGCCATGTTAGGAATAATGTACTGTATTAAAAAGATCGTACGTGACTTTAGTTTGTTATTATTATTATTACAGTTGTAGCAGATACAGGTATGGATTTGAATAGTGATATAAGCTCTCAAGAAAACTAAGAGGAACTTTGTAGTGGATATAATACACTGATGTGACAATTTTTTTACTAATTCTGTACTTTCTTGTGCAGTCTTTGTGAGACATTGCCTTACTGCAACAAACAAATGAGATTTCCTCATTATAGTTTGATGAGGAACCAGGGTAACTGTCCTAATTAAAGCACACTTCAAAAGCTACAGATTTATTTTTTTTTTAAGGGGGCAGAGTTTTGGAAAGCTTTCCTTTTTCATTTAGCTCCTAGTGCTATGTGTCCAAACTCATGAAGAAAACGTACTTATAATCCGGGGACTGTATCCTAAACTTTGATCCCAATAATAATTATTGTCTCCAGCAACAGTAAAAGCAACTTCATTAGGGATTGTATTCAGCAGCAAAATTTTCTGTCTGCTTTGATTATTTTTGTCTGAGAAAACCCTCTGATCCATGAGAGAATTGACTATGTCACTAACAGAAACACTCAGGAAACACATCTGCGGCCACTTGTAGCGACCTACAGGAAAGGCAGTCTGCTAGAAAGCGTAATATTAAATTATATAAAATGTGCTACATGCTTTGGGGAAAGGGTTTTGCAGCTAATCCATCTGTAAGCTGCTGGTCTCAGCCTCTGCCTCACCCAGTTCTGCCAGGACACTTTGGAAGATGATTTTCCAAGTCTTGCAGTGGTTATACTGCTGGAGGGAAAAGTTACACCAGGATACTCACCCTGCACTTAGGAAGAGTTAAGAACAAATCGTGATTTTGACACACTATGAGATTTTGTGTAATTCATTTAAACTTTCTTTAGTGTTCAGAAGGTTGTTTATAACCACCTCAGCAAACGTATCTAGACACAGATCTTCAGGTGTGAAGAACAAAGCAGACTTTGTGAAGCCAAATGGCAGTGTTAGGCACCAGCCTGGTGGGTCCACCAGTGACAAACCTTCCAGTCAGTCTATAAAGAGTTTTAGTTCATTTTGTTCAGTCAAAAAGTGAACATAACCTAAATTAAAGCTAGTTTTGCCTGCTCGTGTTGTATACATTTGAGTGGCAATTCTTTAATTTGTTTGAATGAACAGTTTGGATTAAAATGGAAGTCACAGTTATAATTATAAGCATAACAAAGACTTGTACTTTTTTGGACACCTGTAACTTAATACATGAATATTTCAATCACGTTTTTCTCTGAATTTAGGGAATATATTCTGCCAAGAAATATTCTGGAGATGTTGCATAAGTTCTGTGAATTATGTTCAGGAAAGAAATTACATAAAGAACTGTACAAATGTAAAAGGGCATCAAACATTTTAAAAGGTACGTGTTTGAAGTGCACAAAATATTAATAACAATTGGCAATTGCCATAGCTATATCACTTCTATTCTGCTTGTGTAAGTAACATTTAAAATCTTAACACATTTAATGTAAAAATATAGTCTCTGAACTCGTTCAGTTCAGTTCAGTTTTATTCATTCACTTTACAAATACAGTCCAGCATACTGTAAGCAGCATGTATGCGAGGTTTGTTAGCAAAAGTGTGAAATACACAGCAAAATTTTTGGATTCCTTATTTGAAGAAAAAAAAACCCGGTTATTGTTCGTTTTTCAGATGTCATACAGACATCTGGTTGGTCATGCCGGTAATGATTTCTTTCACTTGTGGAACCGCAGCACGCTAGCGAACGCTTCTCCGTGCCAGAGGCCGGC
>NW_009630763.1:7371-10751 GCF_000690535.1 Cariama cristata | reverse complement strand
TATTATTATTATTATTATTATTATTAGTGCCACTCCTTCTGGTGCAGAGGAACATGCAAGTTTTCTCATTTTTCTTTTCATTTGAAAAGCCCTACTTTGTTGGGAAGATAGTGTGCTTTGTTTTCACACTAAAAATATCTTCTGTATTTTCTAGATTTTTTTTCTCCCCTTATTTAATGGGATGCTTGTTATTTTTTTTTCCTCAGTGGGCAGAGGAAATATTAATGAGTGCCTCCTTGTGCTCTGTTTGCCTCCTCAAGCTTGCCTGAGGCTAAATCAAGAAAGTCAAAGGAGGTGTCAGTATTTTTCATGGCAAGAACCTGAACTCCGGTGTTGACTGTTATGATCCTCATGAGGTCAACACAAACAGAAAGACACCTCCAAATGAACTTTATTTCCCTCCTGCGCACATCACTGATGAGCTGGTAGAGTATATTTGTTTCTAGCAAAACAGGCAAGCCCATGTTGAAGGGCCTGATTCATACCTGGTTTATTTCATCTGCCTTTATGCCACATGGCTGAGAGTTGAATCTGGCCAATGTTTGGTTGCACACTTAACTCTTCCCTCGCTTGCCCCCCTTCAGGGTGCCTCTCTAAGTGTTCTAGTAAAAGTTTCTGAATTTAGTGCTTTTTCACTGCTCCTCAGCAGTAAACACTGAAAATCACAGGTCTGCTAAATAAGGAAAAGTGGTGGAGTGGCTGTGAAGTGCACAGCCCTGGTTCATCTCCTGGAGTGGCTTGGCTGACAGAGTCCCACCAATCCAGGAGAGCTGTGCTCCTCACCGTCTCCCGGGATGATGCACCCATGCTGATCTAAGGATTATCTGCGGTCCACAGAACCACTCCCACCTTCTCCTGCAGCCCTGGCTCTGCTTTACCATTTCTATCAACGTTTCATGTTAACAGCCTCGTGGCAGTGTGAGATGAGGTCCAGTGGCGATGGCAGAGGAGCACTGGGAGATCACAGCGACATAGAGAAAATGGGTTATTGTCCTTTTTGGTGGCAGATTGCCAGGCCATCAAACCATACCCTTGATCATACCCTATGCAGCCACATGTTTCTGGTACTACGAGCTACTCAAATGATGAGGACAGAGTGGCTCAGACTGCCCCGTAGCTTACCCGCTCCTGCTCCTCAGAGTCATCATGTTGTTCCCATGGATGAAGCTGTGTTAAGCCTCTCCTTCACTTTATTAGCCCCTACTTAGATTTTTCCTCCTGGACTAGGGCATGTGGGAAGGGCATTAGGGGTGGTGAGGGCCTGGTTTTTGATCAGTGAAAGTAGACTGGGTCGTGGGAAGATTTCTGAGCTGCAGACTCTCTGGTTTGGACTCTAGGGAGGAGGAAGCAATGGGAGATTCCTGTGATCATAACAGAAAATACCACCCTATGGTTGTTAGTAGCCAGTCCCAGTCCCATGAAGAATCCACCACAACCCCTTTTCCCTGTCAAATTACATAGTCCTGCCCCTCTTGTAAGTGGCAACGTCTCTGCTGCCTTGAGGGGAAATGTCAGAGGAAGCAAAGGAGTGCTCAGTGAAAGCAGGTCCAGACTTGGAGGGGTTGCGGGAGCCTCGTTGCACATGATATTATGGGTACCTTCCAAGGTGTACAACAGCAACAAAAGCCATGTTTGTTTGGACACCTCCATGGTAACCTTATTCTCAAATTTCCTATGAACTTCCCTCTGGCTGATGCCCCTAACCTGGGTAAGAGAACTCCAGATTCATAATAGAGACACACTAAGCAGGATTTTTTCCTGTTTTCAGGTCCAGATCCCTTCATCTGCAAATGTCTATAGTTCAGCCTTCTGTTAATCCAGAAATACTGTTCTCTGCCTGAACCATGGATTAGTTACTGCCTCACTGGATAGACAGGTAGTTTTTCTCTCTTCAGGCACACACAAAACCCTCCTAAATGCTTTATTTGCCCTCTTTCAGACTGAAATCCCAAAGCATTTTCAAACCTATCTGTCCCAGCCTGGCTAAGATTTGGCCATTTGGTGTCTTTGGACAACACCCCAGGCAGGTTCCAAGCCATGCTCTGCCTAATTTGGCACTAGGGTTTCAACCCAGGTCTCCTCAGTCCTGGGACATTTCTAAAGGTAAAGGAAACACTAAATGCATGATTATAACTCATTTTGTGGACATTATCTGTTTACGTGCTTGTTTCTTGTAGTGCTTGGACAGTGATTTCTTTGCTCATGGACCATGAACATCCTCCTTTGATGGTTACATCCTGGATGCTCTACATTTCTCTTAATAGAAATGTGTGCCTGGCTCTTTGCAGTGGGCTCCGTTAAGGCATTGTAAAGGTCACCAAAGGAACACAGGACCTTTCCATGGTTTCAGTGGGACACGAAGCCGCTGTTGCCGGCCAAATCCGTGTCTCCAAAGCTCTGTATGCTGATGTCTATCAGTTCTCAGCTAGCTGCTCTTACAACCGTCGTGACCATGAAGTCATAAAGTAGGACGCCACTCACCTGTTTTTAACAATTGTATCAGTGGTGACTTGATTTACCTCTTTGCAACTTTTTCCTTTTGTTTCTTCTTCTTCTAAGCCATTTCTCTTATTTTTGTCTCCCTCAAGCTTCATGTTAACAAAGGATTTCCCTTAAGCATCCTTGCTTTTTGTTGCTAATCTCTCCTAGCCACAGGGAGCCAAAGCTTGAGTCAGTGCGGGAGCTGTGTCCTCTCAGCTCAGGATAACAACATAGCAGCTGCCTCACATGGTAATGGGGAGCCTGCATCACTAATAACAGAAAGGGTAATGTTAGGTCACTTCTGAAGAGAAGGGAGGCTCATTCAGTACATCCTCATCCCAGCCTAATTCAACCAGCTCTTCCATTTCCATTATTTAAGTCCCTGTAAATGAGAGATGGATAATTAGGGACAGCAGGGAAGCTCAGGGGAAACAGAGGAACGTGAGAAGCAAGCAGCAAACTGTACTAATTTCTTCTTTCCAAATGTATGAGGCCCAAAACATCACTAAAAGACATATTAGATCAGGGCTAGCAGGAACTGGGGAATGAGTTGCCATGTAAAGCTCTCCAGGAGTGTTCCCTCACACCCAAAAAAATCCCTTCTGCATGATCCCACAGCTCCCTGGTACATAACTACCCCCAGATTGAACAAAACTGCTGGGTGGTCTCAGGCTGGAGATTACCAGGTCCTTGAGGGCAAAGCACTGCAAAGGCTTCACATCTCTGCACTGAGAAAGGTGCGTATTTGGGACCATGCAGGAAACAGGGGGGTTAGGGGAAGGTGCATGTGTGGGTCCTGTTTAGAGCTTGAGACCTGGAAGGTCCATGGGGCAGGAGCTACAGGTCCCACATGAGGTGAAGTCTGCTCTAAGACAGCATGAGGAAGACAAGGACAGGGA
>NW_009630763.1:7024-7340 GCF_000690535.1 Cariama cristata | reverse complement strand
GGGAAAGAGGCACCCTTTAAGGACAGAGGATTAAGAAGCATATATCTGGGACAGAAGTGATCCTGACACCAGTCTTCTCCTTGCTAGCATCTCCCCACATCATCACAGGAATTTACTGGATCTCTCTTCTCTTTGTAGAGATTGTCTCTCAACAGGACTGGCCCCAGCTGGAAAAAAGACTGCTGAGAAGGGACCGTTTGCCCCCACAGGTCTGTTCAACCTTAGCAAAGCCAAAACTGGGGGGGAAAAAAAAAAAAAAGGAAAAAAAGAAAAAAAGGAAAAAAAAAAAATCGGAGGTTACCACGTTACCCAGGCA
>NW_009630763.1:0-6682 GCF_000690535.1 Cariama cristata | reverse complement strand
AAAAACCAAAACGGGGGGGAAAAAAAAAAAAGGAAAAAAAGAAAAAAAGGAAAAAAGAAAAATCGGAGGTTACAACTGTAGCCAGGGTTATTTATGTCTGATTTTAGTGAAAGATCCCTAAGGAGTGAAGAATGATTTTTTTTTTTTATGTCCCTCAGATGTGACCTGGGCAGAGAGGACCTGCTGTAGGGTTACAGGGATGGGATAGGCAGTGCTTCCCTCTTGCTGGGCTCCTGATTTCAGCCTGGCGCATGCTGGGGACACGGTGGCAGCTCGCTCCCAGCACAATAGGATTTAGCTCTCCATGGGTCCTCACAGGAATGTTGCATCGGAGAGAGGGAAGGATCTGGGGGGAGATGCAGGGGCATCTAGCCAACTGAGCCAACGTTTCTCTGCCAGTTGCCGCAGTTTCTCCTCGCTTGACACAGACATTGACCTTCTCAAAGAAACCCCAGCCCACGCTGTGGGGGAGCACACAGTGTCCTGGATTTCCCACCTCACCCCCCCCTCCCAATTTCTGTTTTTCAGCAGTCGGGTTTGACTGCGGGGAGGAAGGGGAGGGAAAGACAGCAGCTCCATATTAATGGGTTCCTTAACAAGAAGCCTGGCAGAGGTTAGTATCCATCCCCGCAGCTACCTGAGCCATCCTTGAATGAGACACCAAGGTGTGTGGGTGTGTGTGGGAGAAGGGGTGAGTGGGAGCAGGGAGAGGGGCAGAGAAAAAGGATGAGCAGTCTGTGTGCCGGAGATTGGATCTGCTGCATGCTCCTGCCTTTCTCCCACCTGTCTGCAAACAGAGAAGGAAGACAACCTGCCAAGTGAGCTTTGCAGGGGGGGAAAATGGGCCAGGGCAGCACCCCTGGGGCATTGCTAACACAGGGATGCTGCGGGCATGGTTCCCCCAATGTGATGCCTGCTCCGGCAGGGGCGTTATAGCCATTTTTTCTCCTCCCCAGGCTCTGCATCAGGGAGGGGGAGAGAGTCCCTGCAGTGCTGCTTTGCTCAGAACCAAAAGGCTCTCTGAAGTGATGCTTAGGGAGTTTGTGAAGGAGGGGGGAAACTCTAAGATTTAGAGATTTATAGCCCTCACAATGAACACATACAGACCTCTCCTTCCCATCTGCTGCTTGCTCTCCAAAATCCTCCAACTCACTCCCCAAGTTTTGCGTGTCATGCATGTGAAAAGCAGCATTTGTCTGCTGTGTCAAGTCCTGTGAGGGCAACACAATCCCATCAAGGTAGCCCCATGCTTCTGCCAGCAGTCGTGCAGGAAGCTGACTGAACGTCAACCTCTACTCAAAGCTCTAGTTTCAAGGGTGGGGGGGGGCGGGGCTTAAAATCAGATTTATCACTTCCATTATTAAAAAGGAGGTTGTCATTGTCCAGAAGAGTCATGAGGTTGGGTACCCTTCCTGGGAGTTGTGGAAAACCATGTTCAAAACCCCTCTTTTTTAATTAGGACATAAACTGTGATTTCTTCACAACTGAAGAGCTCTGACCTCTGGATAGCTGACTAGCCATCTTCTACAAGAGCTTTACCATTTTGGATAACTGATCAAACATCCATCAAGCCAGACCTGCCAGTCTTAAATCCTGGAATACGTACCCCAGGCCATGCATCCCATACCTCACAGGAAAGCTGACACCGTCTCCCTATTTGTGCATATTCAGTCACACACAAAGCACAGGGATCGAACAAGGAGCGACCAAATCTTGTCCTGACCCAGAAGTGCCTCATTGGGTGTTCACCTAAGACACAAGTGTCCAAACCAAGAAGGGATCTGAACTCACATCATCCAGGCTGGCCACCCTTGTTCACCCATTCTGAGAGTGCCTTATTTCTTTACTCAGCCCCATAAACATTTTCCCCATCAGGTCCTGTTAGGTCTGGATGAATTTATGTTGTGGCCTGGTAGAGTGCAGAGGAGACCACAGAGGCTCAAGAGACAGCTATCCAAGAGCTGCCAGGTAGGGTCCTGCTTGATCTCTGAAAGGACACCTTCCTTCCCTTAATTTGGGGACTGAACGACCAACACAGAACTTTTTCATTCTTCCTTCCTCATCTCCTCTCTCCAAATATTTGTGCAGATAGCCTGTGACATTTAGAACAGCTAAAATTATCTCAGTTAAGTATCTCCACTGTTTTCCTTTGTTCTCTTTTTCTTTCTGGCTCTTTCCTTCCAGGCAGCTGGAACACATTCTTTAGACACTCTTTAAAAACAAAAGAAAAAAAACTCCTACCCCAAACACCCAACAGCTAAGACTCATGTAGGTTTAATTAGGCTTTATTTAGAAACATGGGTAACATAGATGATGTGAAAACTGTGAAAAGACCCATTGCTCCATATTCATCCATAGGAAACAGGAGAGTAGTCTCACTCACCTAGTCCACCAAAGTCATCCCTTTGTGGATTACAGGTCTACTGGAGGTGCGGGAGAAAGAGCCAAAGGGTTGTCCACTGATTTTTGAGGCATGCTCAACAACGTGAGGTAGGAACATGGTAATGCTGTTGTGCTCTGGGATGATCCCCCTGCCTGTCTGCATGTTCCTCATAACAATATCTAGCCCTTTTTATTGACCCCTCGGCTTTGCACATTCCCTGCCAATCTGTTCTGGGAGAGAAAATTCCTTCCCAGCATCAAAATTGGCAGCTGCCTCATCCCTGTGCCTGACAGCATGAATCACCAGAGTTAAGTAACAAACCCATTTATACATCAAGATACCATCACTGTCCAAGCAGTCATTTTTATGCTTTTCAATGTGAAACTGATTACTGTGGATTTTACCTATACTCATATCATTCCCCCTTTTTTGTTCCCTAATTTCCCTCCCAGTAACTTCTGAATGTTTTACAAAACAAAGAAAAACTTCAGAAGGGGGCTGGGATGCTAGGCAGAGTCAGAAAATATTTCACAACACCCAAGAAGGGTTGTTTACTACTAATTTTATGAGTTTCTGGGAAACCTTTCAGGGAATCTCACCAAAGCCTGTTTGCCAAGAACAAGTGGATTGCTAATGAGATAGTGTGCCACCCGGTTTGTGTATTATTGTCTTACAAATATACCTACACACCCCTACACACTTTAATGCACCTGTTATTTTTACAAGGGTTTTCTTGGCACTGTTTTTCTGCCTTCTTAGTATCCATTTTATTGCTCTGGTCTACTGACAGTTATTAAAAAAGTGATTCCTGAACGCATTTGGTTTATCCTTCTGAAAATGAAGTTTTGATGGGTTGAAATCACAGTGGGCGATCCACCTTGAAAGAAAGATCTGGGAAAAGCATAGTGCATTGTGAGTTTGTGGAGGCAGAGCGGGATCTGTAAATGTTATTAGGTCTGGGAAAAGCAGTACAGGACTTGTACGCTGAGCATAACAGCAGGATTGCAATATTCAGTAACAGACACAAAACAAATTTAGGCTGAGACTTGTGTTTCTCAATGCTTAGCTCCAAGAGAAAACTTTCAGACTAGACGTTCTCCTGCTGTCTGGTCAGCCTGGGTCCATGTAAGACACAACCAAGGAGATGGCTGCTACCCTCTCTTTTCTGCATAGTTGCTAACGTATCCTCATAAAGGTTCTGCCTCAAATACCTTCCTTTGTCTGATTGGAAACAAGAATTTGATGAACATAGACCTCTGCTTTTCCAAATTGCCCGATCACTCTGAGTGAAATACATCCAGGATCTCAGGTCTCCCTCTTCCTATAACAGAGTCATTAGAGCAAACACTAAAACATATTTTTCTCAGAAAAGTGTGATTCAGACTTTGGGAGAACTTAAATGCCAGGTCTGGGGTTTGTGTTCACTGTGTCTCCCTACCAGGGAGTATGTGGGTATTTTGCTACAGGGCAGATTGCAAATATTCACCCAGATCCAGATTATTTCTCCTAGGCAGCAGCAGAATCACAGCCTGCATCCCTCCATCCAAAGTATATACTTTAAGCACAGGAATACTGTACATAAGGACAGCAGAGCTGTTATTCATAGCCTGGATTCCTAAGAGCCAAACATTAAATGAAAATTCTAAAGAACCTCTAGTGACCCCTCCCCAAAGGACGGGCTAACAATCTCAGCATCTTTTAGACATCAAACTCAAGGAGGGAGAAGGAAAAGGCTATGTGACAGGCATGGTTTGGCAGCCAGGCTTCATTAACTCTGTTTTTCAAAGATGCATTTATCTCTCCAGAATAACAATTGAATTATCTCAGGCCTCATATTCCATCCTCTTCAGTACATCCCCTCACAGCTATTGCAGTAGGTAGCAAGCACCCACAGCCCCCTTTGTGCCATTATATCTCATTCTTCCCCTAACATATAAAACTGCCATCAAAGATGAGGTTTGCAAACATAGTTTGTTGCCTACTGGAGCCTCACATTTCAGAGCTATTGCTGCTGCTCTTGCATATTTTGTAGTATTTTTTTCAAGGAGTCCATTTTTGCTAATGGGCTCACTTGGGGGTCTGTTGAACTGCAGGGAAAATGAAGACAAGCAACCTTCCTGCTGGGAGACCTTTGCAAATCTCAAGGAACCTTTTTCAGGAACAGGAGTTCCATGTTCTTAATGAGATCATTTTCAGAAAAGTCTGGAAAAAGAGAAAGAAGACAAAATAGCGACAGCAAAATAGAGATAATCACTAAAAATGCTTTTCAAGTAAACCAGAAGCCCACTCAGTGTAATGAGACAGAAAAATTTCAAGAAACCTAAAGGAGGAACATGTGCTTTATTTGACACGTCAGAGCCATGTCAGTATGTGAAAAGCAATAATACTTCAACCCTGCAGTTGTCTGTCACTCCCCTGGTGCAGAGAGCTGGATTAAGAGGGGAGAAATAGGACAAAATCCCATCAGTGACATAGTTTGGTGCCAGGAAGTCTGCAGTGAAAACTAAGAATTGTGACAAATCTGATGTGTTGAGTTGGGTCGAAAAGGTCACCCCTCTGCATCTCCATCTGCCTGATGCATTGACTCCCATTAAAAAAACAGAGTGCGCTCGGCAAGGGGTAATGAACCCATGCTGGCTGACAAAGACCAGTTTCATGCCTCTTGACACGGCCAGGCACATCAGCTGTTGGGATGAGCATTCAGTGGCAGCTTTCTGCATGGATGTAATGTGGTAACTTTGGAAAGCTGCATCTGGCTGGTGCCAGATGGATGTTTTAAAAAGCACAGGCAGATCAGCTTTGAGTGATAGGAAAACTGGAAGAATAGGAGGAAGAAAAGTGGAGACAGAGGGCTCTCCTCTCATCTGTTTGACATGGCCAAAGCCTCAAACACTTGTGTGGGAGTGGTAGATCAAACAGCTGGTTGATAGCATGAAATGACACCTCCAGCACATCTCTGCCCATTGTGCCAACATGGTTTAACAGGCTGACACTTTCCTGACGTCTCAAGAAGCAAGAGCATGAGTATAACGAGGTGCCAGAGAAGATGTACAGAAGAACATCTAGCTCAAAACCCAGTCTGCAACATTTCCATGAGTTAACACCTACAGGAGAGTGTAATAACACAGAAGAAGAATGTAGCGTTATATCACCAAATACTCTCCTAATCTCCAGAGATTTGTGGCTCAGGCACTGCACAAACCAAAGCAGGTAGTTTCATATTTGCACGCTTTTCATGGAGTTTTTTCTTCCATAAATCTGCCCAGTCATCTTATGAATGTCTGTACACTTTGGGGATCTATAATACCCTATGGCAGGGAGTTGCACAGACAAGCAGATAATGTGTGAAGAGACTTCTTTTTCTTTGTTCTGATCTTGGAACCTGCTCATTTCAACTGATAAACCTTAGTTCCTGCATCAGAAGAGTCAATATGCAATCAACCCCTAATGACTCCTCTCTGGATCCTACAATACCCTTCCTTTTACCCTTCCTTTTTCCAGATTGAATAAACACAGTTTACACAGCGATTCCCTGTGCAGAAGTGTCTTTGTTATGCCTTTCTACTAGTTAGGATTTTTTTCACATCCTTCTTGGGATGAGGACACCACAACAGAACAGATAGTATTCAGGATGTGAATGAAATAGGAGTTTTTGTAGGGGGAATGAACACAGGTGAGAGACTGCAAGGAACTTTGAGTGTATGTGTTGCAGGGAGAGATGTCCACAGCTTTGGGTAAAAAAAAACAGTATCTACTAAAAGCTTCAATTCTGACCTGCCCACAAGGCAGCCAGAGCAGTCATCTGAACTTCACTCTGCCTTCCACTTCATTCACTCTCCATAGCAGAGCTGCCTATGGAGCTCTAGCCCTTAGGTCTGAATTGAACCAGAAGGACAGGTTTAACTTCTTTCGGCTCAATAAGGGAAAGTCTAAGCTTCCAATTTTTTCCATATGACTTGCTAAACTGGCAACACAAGCCTTCCTTCTGATGAATTTGCTCATAGACTTTCAGTTGAGATGTTTCACCATCTGAATAAGCCAACTTCCCAGCAAGTCAGCTTCTCAAATTTCTAATTTAACTGCAATGTAGCACTTCCTTCAAGGCTTGTTCTTTATCAGATCCTTCACTTCGTAATTTCCATCAGCACTGCTAACATTTGCAAAGTGGTAACACAGCTCATCTTTCAGTAGGAATTTTGTACCCAGCTGAAGGTTTGAGTATTTCCAGCAAGGCAGAGTGGGCTGTCAGATACCACAGTTCCCATGTTGGGATCATTTCTCCCTGTCTGAGGAAAGCTG